>NW_027515314.1:0-84051 GCF_048772815.1 Callospermophilus lateralis
ACTCTTCTCCTCTATTTGTGTGTTATTTGGGGCAAAAGTAATGTCAAGGCATTATTCTGGATGAGAGTGGGAAGATTGTTTTGTAGCACATATTTGCATACACATTGGATTCATTTTCCTATTTTCCATTCGAAATACTGCATCCCTGACACTAATCCATACGCTACTAGACTCTGACTATTAATCCTAATATGATAAGGAAAACACCAAAACAGAATAGAAATAAAAAATTTCAGAAGAGGCATGGAGTATAGTTGGACTTGCCTTTTGCAGGATAAAAGGCAGCTGTAAAAAATCTAGTAAATTTTTAATTGAAATAGTTCTCCATGTGTTTTAAAGTTAACAAATATGTGAATTTCTGTCTCCCTTTCTCTTTACCCTCTTCAGCACATGTATTTTTATATGCACATATAGAATCCTACCTGGTATAACACGTACATATTTGTGAGGTGGCTGACTTGGCAAATACAAGTTGTGAGAAGAGATCACTCAGCAGAAACACTGTTGGAAGTGAAAATTCACCCTATGTGTGAGCTTCCTAAGAGATCAAGATTATACATAAATCCATGTTCAGTAAAATAAATATTTTTTCATCAGTGGATGATATATATTTCATGATGAATTTCGATTGGAATATATATTGCTAATTGTTAATGTCTCAGTGGTTTTATATATATATATATATATATATATATATATATATATATATATATATATATATATATATATATATACACACTCTCCAAACTATTCAAAATATGAAATATATGATCTACATATACATTTTATCACAGAAATATTCTGGACAAAAAATGCAAAAGACACAATATGATGGTATCAAAGCCTAAATGGAAAGTGAACATGGATTACTAAAAACATCCATGTCCAGGTTCCCTAATGCTCTCAAATGTCAATCATATTGGTGACTACATATTTGTTGCTTCCTAAGATTATATATTCAAACTCAACCCTGTTGAAAATGTCTAGTCCTATGATTGACTTTATACCTTACCTGATTTCCTAATCTCTCTAATGATATCTGCTTTCCTACATATTTTTCCAAGTTCACCATTGTTACTGACACTTCACATGTGCTGACATTGACATTCACTCTCTAAACAAAACCCTATTGTTAAAGAACTTTTATTCCAAATCCTATACACACTCTTCTTCCTAAAACTTCCAACTATCTTCCTATTCCTACCTACTATCCCTTTTTGACTAGATGTTCTCTTCAACATTCAATAGTCCAAGGTACACGGTCCTATGCCATTGTATATCGATTTATCTGAGATATCTTAGTAGAATGTAATTCAAAGTAAAGTATCCCAATCAAGGGCCCAATGCCCTTCTGGGCTTCAAATCTTACTTAGATTTCTGTTTTCATACATATATTTCACCTCTATATTTTTATAAATCTTAAAGGTTACCAATATTATAATTCATCCAGCAGAATGACTCTTTACCCAAATCAAAAATGTTATTAACCCTAACCATACACAGTTCCCTCAATCTAACTTTACAGAAGAGCAGGGACAGAGTTGGTCTTAAATACAGGAATGTAGGTGGTCTTCCTCCAGCTGAGAACCTCAAAGGTCCATGAATAAATGATCCCTGAAGAAGATGTAGGCAGATATGAAGGACCTGAGTGAGCAAAAGTCATCATTCATGGCAAAAACCTGGTCAGGATAAAGGGTAGTGTCTGAATAAGCCCCTCTTTTCTTAATGTATAGAAGATGGACAAAACCAGGCCTGTGTGGAAAGCTGTTCCCGGGTGCCTATGGTTGATATTGCATTCTATCTTGTGAAAGTGTCACAGGAAGTAGGGGAAGCCTCCATCTCATGGGACCATTGGAAGCAACTATTAGGACAAAGTGGTTGCCAAGGTAGTGGCCTCATTCAGTTTCTGAAGAAAGTGACCTCACCACACTTCCTTGTTGATGGAACTCTCTAAACATGGGATCCAGGAAGCCAGGCACCCAGAGCCAGTCCCAGTCCCAGTCCCAGTCCCAGTGGTCTCACTTGTTTGGATTTAGCATGGACAGATTCACTCTTTCTTGGTACCTACTGATGTGAGGATGGCCAAATGTGAGAAAAGCTCTGAAGAGGGGTCTTTCCTGAGAAAGCAGGTAGTGGCTCACCGCTGACTCTTGACAACTTCACAGAGTTGGACAAGGAGATCAGTTCTGAGACAGAACAGGTCATTTCAGGGGAACATAGTGGGGCCCACCAGTCAGAGGACACTCCAGATTGTCATAGACCTAGTTGCAGGAAGTAGGTGACTTTGAGGGTGTGGGTGTGAGTTTGCGGATTTTGTCTCATTTTCTGAGAATAGGTAGGAATGGCGGTTTGTTGGGTTTGGAGTGAATAACTTCTGTTCATGTATGTGGATTTATAATCAACTTTTAACAAGATTATACTCAGAAATATTCATTCACCTGAAATACATATTTGTTTCCTAGTACTGAAAACTAACTTCAGTGAATGGTGCATATAACTCCTAATATTTCTACAGTAACTGACCCTGTTTAACATCAATGCAAGTAGATTCTTATGGGACATGATATGTGTTTTGGAGTTCGTTTTAATTCAACACTGGTACATTACTATTTCTTAAGTTTATGCACATTACAGTATATATATTTCATTCACAAGTTCACAAATTTATAAGCATTTATTTCACTTTCAATCACTTCCTGCTTCAGAAAACATGTATTCCTCCATGTTTCTTGACTGGTCTTTTCATGAGACTTCTTTCCAAACACATTATTGTTGATTTTCATAATCATTTTGAAGCCCAAACTCACACATTCTTCATGAAAAGCCATAACCCTAATATTACAATTAGACGTATAACTAGTTGTTATGAATGATTCTATATCAAAATATGATTTCTTATATATTTTCAGTTATCAATTCAATCCATTATTTAAAGTGGAAGCAGTTATATTATTTATTAACTGTATGGTCTATTAATGCATTATCTCTCTATTCATATACAAGGGGTACACCTATTTTACCTTAGATACTAATTTATACATCTTCAAAATATTCCTAAAAGAAATGGTGGAAGAAATACTCATGTCACCAGATCTACATATACATTTTATCACAGTAATATTCTAGACAAAAAAAAGTCACCCTTAAGATTGTACCAAAGCCTAAATGGAAAGTGAGCATGGATTACATAAACTTCCATGTCCAGGTTGCCTAATGCTCTCAAATATCAATCCTATTGGTGACTACATATTTGTTTCTTCCTAAGATTATATATTCAACCTCATGCCTGTTGAAAATGTCTAATCCTATCACTCATTTTATACTTTACCTGATTTAGTAATGTCTCTATTTATATCTGCTATCCTACATATTTCCCCGGTTCATCATTGTGACTTACACTTCTTCATGTATGCTGAAATTTACATTCACTCTCTAACCGAAACCCTATTGCTTAAGAAGTTTTGGTCTAAATCCTATACTCACTCTTCTTTCTAAACCTACCGACCATCTTCCTAATTCTACCTACTATTCCATTTTGAGTGGATGTTCTCTTTGACATTCAATCATCAAAGGTACAAGGTCCAATGCCATTGTACATCGATTTATCTGAGACATTTCTGCAGAACATAATTCAAAGCTAAGCATACCAATTAAGGGTGCAATGCCCTTCTGGGCTTCATATCTTCCCTTGATTTCTGTTTTTATACTTATATTTCACCTATATATTCTTGTAAATATTATAGTTTCCCAATACCATTATTCATCGTGCAGAAAGATTCCTAACCCAAATTGAACATGTTATTAACCCTAACCATACACTGTTCCGTCAATCTAACTTTACAGAAGAGCAGCGACAGAGTTGGTCTTACAATACATGAATGTAGGCGATCTTCCACCTGTTGAGAACGTCAAAGGTCCATGCAGAAAGGATGCCTTGAGAAGATGTGGGCAGCTATGAAAACTTGAGAGAGAAAAGTCATCTTCTATGGCAAACAACCTGGTCAGCATGAAGGGATGTGTATGCATCAGCCTCTCTCTTCTTAATGTAGAGAAGATGGTCCAAACCAGTCCTAGGTGGAGAGCTGTTCCCGGGTGCCCATGGTTTATATACCATTCTAACTTGTGAAAATGTCATAGGAAGTAGGGGCAGCCTCCATATAATGGGACACTTGAAAGCAACTGTTAGGACAAAGTGGTTGCCAAGGAAGTGACCTCATTCAGTTCCTGAAGCATTGACCTACCTCACTTCCTTGGTGATGGAACTCTCTGAACTTGGGATCCAGGATGCCAGGCACCCGGAGCCAGTCAAGTCTCAGGCCCAGGGGTTTAACTTGTTTGGATTTACAAAGGAGAGTGTTAGTCTTTCTTGGTACCTTAAGATATGAGGATGGCCAAATACCAGGAGAGCTCTGAATAGGGGCCTTTCCTGAGAAAGCAGGTAGTGGTTGGCCACTGGCTCCTGAAAACTTCACAGAGTTGGGAAAGAAGAGCAGATCTGAGACAAGACAGGCCATTTCGGGGGAACGTACTGTGGCGCACCAGTCAGAGTACACTCTGGATAGTCACAGAGTTTAATGGGGGAAGGATGTGCCTTCGTGGGTGTGGGTGTGATTTTGTGGTTTTGTCTCATGATCTGAGAATAGGTAGGAAAGGCGTTTTTTTCTTTGATTTGTAGTGGACTGCTTCTAGTAAGACGTTTGACAAGGCGAGTGTTTCTATGTCTGTGTATGCTACTGTGTCCGTGGTTGTAGACATTAGAAAAGAGAATGCAACAATTGATGTGTCCTGTATAGTAGAAAGCTTCCCAGCATTCATCCTGCCCAATTTATGAATGGACTGCCGCTTGCCTTATAAATGGGCAACACCTGCTAACTTCCTAAGTTCCTGTTTTCTTCCTTAATTCTCGCCACTCTCCAGAATAGACTCATGGTTTTTGTCCAAAATATGTACCACCTCCAAGCTCTGTGACATGTCCATGTACTGGATAGCTGAAGGGAATGGCGAGCATCTCAGAAAACTCAGATATCAGTGTGACCAGGAAAGTCTCAGTGGAGAAACCCTGCTTTGGACTTTTTCTTACCTATTGTTCTGTTGCCCTGAATGTCAGAAAGGTCTTTGCCTCAGGCCACCACTTTGTGAACCCTGAAGGAAACAGTTTTCAAATGGAAATGAATGGGCATCACCTGTGGCTCTTTGCTTAATTGCTTTGGAAAAGGATGTGTCTGAATCAGCCTCTTGGCCCTGTGTGAGGCTGTGGCTTAGATTCTCAGCACCTGATTAATCCAAAGACAGATCCCATGTGTGCATCCAAAACCAAAATTGCCAAAAGAGCAGTTATTGTGAATGAAGTCTCTTGACTTCATTTCTAAGGTTCCTGAGGCCCATCAAGTGAGAATAGGCATCCTTTGGGTAAAATGAGTTCTTCAAAGCCCTGCGGAGGCTAGCCCAGAGGTTTTTGGTTTGTCTCATGACTCCCAATCATATAAAGAATCTATACCTGACATTCAGTAGGCCTCAAATTGGAGATGCAGAGCAGTATTAACAGCAGGCCTATTTGATCACTCCTGGTTCACAAGAAGGGTTTCCAGGCCACCCGGACTTTAGGCAAATGAGCGGCAAGGGAGCTTATTTTTCACACCGTCTTGGGCTGCACCCCTCATGGAAAACTCCAGCCAGAAGTTATGATTAGTGTCTATATGTAAGAAGATGAGGGCCCTGTGGGTGTGTTTTGGTTTTTATTGTGGTCATTTTTGTGGCGGTTGGAAGAGATGACTGGGCCTACCTGGGCTTGAACTCTGGTGTGATTCCTCTTAGAGACTGAGTTCTGGAACTGACCTCAGAGAAGTACTGCCATGAAATGTGTTGGGATTTTAGAAGGCCACGCATCAGAATCGCCCTTGGAAACTGAGATAGAGGTCCAGGGAGGCTTTCTACAGGGCACTGGGAATCTCAGCCAGGATATCACATGATTTTATTCTTAAAGACTTGGCAGCCAAAGTTGAGAGTCTAAACACACATGGACCTCACATTGTAGACCTCAGTGATCCTGGCTTCATGTGAACTTTTGGCCACTCTTTGGGAAGCTTGCCTGTGAGTGTTCTCCAGAGATTTCATTGAAATGAGCTTCCTCACCATATAATGTTTCCTGCATGAATTGAAACCCACAGTAACTCCAACTTCATCCTTCAAAAATGGCTAAATAAATACCATCAAATTTCTGAAATTCCCAGAACAGGTGGCACTGGAGAACCTTTGGATATCCTGTTGCTGATCATGAGTGAAAAAATTCCCCACACAAAGACACTTCGCTAGGAGAATTCCAATTTTATTGCAAAAAGCTGTGTGCTTACATAGAACTAAAGGGGTGATGGTAGGGCTTAGATAAATGGCAGGGCACCAATTTATTGGCAAGTTCTTTCAGATATCAGCTCCGGAGCCAAGGAATTAGTTCTCATTGGGGCTAAGGTTCCCCGCCAGAGAGATTTGAAATTGGCGCCGACGGGAGAGTTCACACGGGCGGGAACTTTTTGCATCACTGCAGAAAAGAGGAAGGTAGGAAGAAAAAGTCCTTAGGCACCATGTTGGGGTTTTTACTCTGGGGAGTGGCTGCCATTTATACTTTTCCCAACATTCCTCCCTTTTTGTTTTCTTAGGAAGTGTGGCGTCGTTGGTCAGATCCGGCTGCTTCTTGCTGTTTGGGGGCGCTGTGGGGCCTAGAATGGGAAGTGGAGGAATTCTCGGGGGGCAGGTCTGGGGATATCATGGCAGCCAGAAAGAAAACCCAGTGGCTACAGACAGCTACTTCCATAGGGGTGAAGTCTATGAAAGTTCCCTGAAGCCTCAAGTTGTCGATGGCATTGAACCAGTCCTGGATGGAGGAGTTTGTTGGTATCAGTCACTGGTCCTGTTTCAGAGACTCTGGGAAATACTGGAAGCGTTGCCTGGACATGGCATCACCAGCACCTGAAGAAGATCAGAGTGAATAAAAACAGAATTAAGATAAAAATTAAAGCAAAGGTCAATTTTTGGCAGAAGTACCATGTTGGGGGACTGACAGAGAAGAGGCCAAGGGCCATGAGGAAACTTAGAAGGACATAAAGACTCATTAATCCAGGATGGCAGATTAAAAGGTTCTCCGAGCTCGTTGTCTCTCGCCGTCTGATGTCCGTTGCATTCCATCGTGCCTGGTAGTGAGCTTCAGCACTGAGTGAACTGTTCTCTTGGAGATGTTGGGGGTTCATCAGTCATCAGAGGCTGCTAGTGCCTAAGCAAAATCTGGTTGAATGTTTGATTAGAAATTTTTTTTCAGTTGGGTTTGAAGGCACTTCATTATGCAGGGCAAGAGAGCACAAAAAAGGAGCATCCCAATAAGGGGCCCCAAGATTGGTAGTAAGTACATGGCAAGAAAGGATTGGAAGCAATTGGGTTGATAATTCCTGCAATTTAACAACATTTTTTTCTATTAGGCCAGATTCATTAACATAATGACAACATTCCTCTCTGAGGAACAGGCATGTTCCCCCTTTTTCTGCAATGAGAAGATCAATTGCCCTTCGGTTCTGTAAAGCCAGTTGTGCCAATGAAGTAACCGTCACTGCAAGGAGCCCAGAAACTGAGCAGTGTTATCAAGTGCTTCCTGCAGTTTTTGTTGCAGGTCATTGGATGCCCATAGAGCATGACCTATAGCTTCACCAGAGAGTTCGAGACTCGCCGTTGAGGTTGTTAATGTGAGGCCTACCAGAACCGGCAGAAAGACTGCCCTAAGGGTGCAGGAAGGTAGGGCCACCTGTCGGAATTCGATGGGAGTATACAAAGACAGCTGAGGAACTACCCTAACCAAGAAACAGATGCCAGAGACATTGATAGTTGAGGTACTTATAGACCCGTTACACCAGAGAAAATGTCCAGGTTTCATAAATCAGGGCTCGATGGGGTGCTAAAGCTCAAGGAACAAATGGGTAAAGAATTCATTATTGTCAGGTGGAAACAGATGAAAGGAAATAAAGTATTGGTGGAACAACTTTCCCATAGTGGGATACGTGTCACATGTAGGGGTTTTCCTTTCTTAGAGAAATTGTAGGTTTTTGCTGAAATATTTCCTGCCGCTAATGGGACCGCTGCTAGAAGTGGACGACTAAGTGAAGCACAGAGAAAGAACTGAGAAGTAGGCACAGAAAGAGGGGTGGAGTTTAATAATCAAAGAGCTTGGTGTAGCAAATTGAGCCATGTGGGAGGGGGACCTGAGGGGGTTGAAGGCTCTGAATCCTCTTTAAATGAGCTATGGATAAGATCTCGAAGTTTTGATTCTGACTCCTTAATGTGTTCGACTACCTGGATGGTTGCCTTAGGTGGCCTAATCAGGGTGCGGCCAACAGTCATCCACATTGTGGGTCTGGCTGAGGTTGTCCGAGCATAGACAGCAAACTCAACATAGTCCCAACGTTTGGCCTTGGGGTCAGGTATATCTAAAGTATACCATCCATTGTTATTGGATGAAGAGACTTTATGCCACTTTAGGTAACTAGAAGTCCACCCTTCATGGTAACCAAGTGAGTGATAAGAATAGCTACCACGTTCATGATGGAACCTGCATGACTTATAGGGGCACCCATTATATATCTCAGGCCACCAATGACAATTGTCTTTGGTTTGATGAAAAAGGAAGCAAATGAAAGGCCAGTTCCAGCTACCAGGGACGAAGGTCCTTGAAGGTGACAATTTTAGGGAAATAGATGTGCAGTTGTGGATGAAGCAAGCAGTTGCATCCAGTGCGTGGACATTCTGCATGCCATGTTCTGAGTATCATTCCCGAAGAGTAAAAAAATACATTGTAGCAGAGGAGGGTAAATACCAGTGCTGACAGAGCACAGAAAATAAGCAGAGCACAAAAAACAAGCAGTTAGAGAAGACTAGGGTGTTGGGAGAGCCCATTGTGCCTTCTTTAAGAGGAATTGTTCTGCGGGGAACACCGTGTTAGCCGCAACTTAAATGGGTGAGATGGGAGTGGAGAGCAGGAGTAAAGGGGAGGTTCAGGAGGTGATTCTTGGAGTTCCTCTGGGGTGGTCCTGTCGTCATCAGGTGGGCCTCTTGGTGATATGGCTTCAACCTAGATATGTGAATCCAAGGGGTGAGACAGTTGTCTGATAAGGAGAGTTAGGTGGAGTTGGGGGTACAGAGAATGACAGGATAGGGGCCTTCCCATTTTGGGGCAAGAGGCCCGTTCTCCTCTGGGGTATTATAATAGACTAGACTCCCAGCTGTTAAGGGAGGAGTGTTTGGAGCTGGGACTGGGTCCAGAAGAAGCCAGTCCTGATATTTCCAGAGTTCCGAGCGAAGATAAAACAAGAGAGGCAAAGACAAATCTCGGGTGAGAGGTCCTTGTGAAATGACCAACCCAGGGGGGATAAGAGGTCTTGAATACCTTATCTCAAAGGGAGACAGTAAAGATGGTTTCTTAGGTAGAGCTCTGATTCGAAAAAAATCCAAGGGAAGGAGTTTGACCCAGTCTAAGTTTAATTCCATTGTCAATTTGGTAAGGACTTCCTTTAGAATACGATTTACCCTTTCCACTTTCCCTGAAGCCTGAAGGTGATATGGACAGTGAAAATGTCACTTGAAGGAGAGGGCTTGAGAGACCTTTTGTGTGATCCTAGAAATAAACTCAGGGCCATTGTCAGATTGTAGGAAAGTGGGCATTCCAAACCTGGGGATGATGACTGTCAGAAAGATTGAAGCTACAGTGGAAGCCTTTTATTGGAAATGGGAAATGCCTGAACCCAACCAGAGAAAGTGTCCACAAAGACAAGGAGGTATTTAGTGTGCCATACTTTGGGCATGTTGGTGAAGTGTACCTGCCAGTCAGCAGTGGGAATGTGTCCCCGGGCTTGGTGGGAAGGGAAAGGTTTGGGCCTTAAAAAAGTATGAGGGTTGGTCCGCCGACAGATCTGACAATTAGAGGCTATATTCTGTAGCATGGCTTTGTCAGAGGGGGTGAGGGAGAAGAAGCTCTGTAAAAAGAGGGTCAAAGACTGAGAATCGGAATGGAATTGAGTATAAAGGAACTTGAAAAGATCCTTGTTCTTACTGGAAGAAGTAGTGGCTTCAGATGAGATGTCTAAAGTGGCCATTATATGTCCCCCAATGGGGGCAATAACTGGAAGTGGTGGCAGCCATTCGTGCCGCCTGGTCAGCTTTGGCATTGCTCTCAGTGATAAGACAGCCGTCCTTCTGATGGGACCTACAATGGACAACTCCCAACTGGGTGGGAAAGTGGGAGGCCTCTATCAGATTGCTTATTAGAGCCGAATTAGTGATCACATTACCTTTGGTGGTAAGTAGTCCTCGCTCCTTTCATATTGCAGCATGGGAAAATAAGATATGGAAGACATATTTTGAGTCAGTATAAAGGGTGAGGGATTTGCCTTGTGCTAGAAGGCAGGCACGAGTGGCTGCTATGAGTTCAGTCTGCTGGTTGGTAGTTCCTGAAGGTAGAGCTTTGGTCTCTATAATTTCAGTGGCTGAAACTACAGTGTATCCAGAGTAATGAGTGCCATTCTGCCTAAAGAAACTGCCGTCAGTGAACCAGATAAGGTCAGGCTTGGTGAGTGGTCCCTCAGAAATTGAAGAATGACAGGGAAGGAAATCATCTAAGGTTTCCAAGCAATTATGAATTGTTGTGTTAGACGTGGGAGTCATTGGGAGCAGTGAGGCAGGGTTCAGTGCAGAGCAGGGGAGGAAAGTAATATTAGGGTTTTCCAGAAATGAAGTGAGGAGTGACAGAACTCTGGATGGAGGAAGGGTTTGAAGGCCCTTATAAGCTAAAAGATCCTTCAAGTGATGTGGGGAGTGAATAGTTCAAGGGGCCCCAAAGTCAGCTTAGAGGCTTCTTTGTGTAAAATTTGTTCAGCAGCCAGAGCTTTTAAGCAAGGGGCCTACCCACAGATTGTATGGTCTACTTTATTGGACATATATGCCAGAGGTGCAAATGTAGGCCCATAGTTTTGACCTAAGACCCCAAATGCTTGCTCCCCTTTTTCATGGACATATAGATGAAATGGTCTTGAAATATCAGGAAGGTGCAAGGCAGGTGCCTTTAAGAGGAGTTGCTGAAGCCTGCAGAAGTGGTAGTTAGGGGAAGAGGCAAGAGATTCACTAGGGGGTCCCTTTGCTAGGTCATACAGGTTTTTGGCTAGAAGAGAATAATTTGGGATCCAGGCCCTAAAATAAATGCTAGTCCTAGGAATGATAGTATTTCGGCTTTCGTATGGGGCACTGGAAGATCAGAAAGGAGTTGCCTCCTATCCTGTGTTATTTCCTTTTTCCTAGGTGTAAGGCAAAAAACAAGATAGATGAGAAAAAACTGGAAAACATGGGCCTTGTGGGGAGACACCCTATATCCCTTGTATGCTAGGAAATTAAGAAGCTGGGCAGTGTGGGATTGAGAGTGTTCCCAAGAGGGACTACATAGAAGAAGGTCATCGACATATTGAAGGAGAGTAGAGTCAGGACAGGTCGGGTGAAAGGATGTGAGGTCCTGGGCAAGAACTTGGCCAAAGAGATGGGGCCTATCCCTGAATCCCTGTGGGAGGACAGTCCAGGTAAGCTGACGAGAATGGCGGGTGTGAGGGTCAGTCCACGTAAAAGCAAAGATATCCTGAGATTCTGATGACAAGGGAATAGAAAAGAATGCATCTTTGAAATCTAGGATCAAGAAGTGGGTAGTAGTGGCATGGATCTGAGAGAGGCAGGGGTAAGTGTTGGGCACTAGCGGGTGGATGGGGACCACAGAGGAGTTGACAAGGTGAAGGTCTTGAACCAGCCTGTAGGACCCGTTAGGTTTCTTAACTGCCAGAATGGGGGGTGTTGAAAGGAGATTGTGTAGGCCTAAGATACCCCTTTCATAATAAATCCTGGATGATGGGTTCTAATCCGAGGAAGGCTGTGGTTGTGAGTAGATATTGTGGTTGACTAATATATCTTGAAGGGTCGTGTAAGACAATATGAATAGGACTTCATTTAGCCATAGAGGGTGTAGTTGTGTCCCAAACCTCAGCGTTAACTGGTTTAGATAGTCGTGGGAGACTGCATGAAGGAGGTGTATTTGCCCCTAGGAACATCATGAGGAAATGAGAGGTAGAATAATGTGGGGTGATATGTAAATGGTGACTTTTAATAGTGAGAGTATGTCATTAAGACATGACGGCCATCTGGGGTTTCTGGGTCGAGTTTTGTGTACTGTTGAAGGGCCTTGGTTAGTCTATCCTGGAAATCTGAAGGTGTTTCCTCCTTCCTTTGAATGACATCCTGCACCTTTTGAAAGTTAACAGCCTTGCGGGTGGCCTTTTTCAGCCCCGCCAAGAGACAGGATGTAAAAAGGTCACGAAACTGTAAGCCTTCACGGGTCTTGTAATCCCATAGGCGATCCTGCTCTGGGACAGCATGAGGGCCTGTGGGGTGGGTAGGATTGGTCCTATGATTTTCATCAGCATGGGCTTGGGCTAGCTCCCAGACTCATTGCCTTTCCTTGGGGAGAAGTGTATTGGCCAAGAGCATGTAGATGTCATGATGAGTGAGGCTACATACTTGCAGGACCCATTGAAACTCCCGAATGTAAGTGGTGGGGTCAGTGGTGAAAGAGCCTAACTTCCTCTCTAGCTGAGTAATGTCCGACATGGACAGGTGTGTGATAAAACATCTGTGGGGTGGCCATGTGGATCCGCCATTGGCTTCCAAATGGCTTGTGACTGACATGGTGAAGCCAGCAGACGCTTATATGTAAAGGCATCTTGATATATGGAGAAGTTTCAGGACATTGTTCAGAATCAGGTTGCTATAGTCAAGGAGGCAAGCTATGTGGGATAGAAGTCTTGTTCTTTTATTCTCCTGCACGTCCACGTTCTCTGATGACACCCTCGGGACCAGCTACCTCACGAAGGGGTGCAATTGTCTTGGGGGTGGGAAGGAGTCCCTTAGACCTGGTAACAGGAGGACTGAAAGAGGAAGGCGGTGAACAGGAAGGAGAGGGAGAGGAAGGAAGTGTCTCTGTGGAGGAGGAGGAGGTGGAGCAGGCAGAAGAGGGCGGAGGAAAGAGGGATGAAACGGAAGGCGGAGGATCCATGGAATTAGGCAGAGGAAGAGGAAGGTATAGCGGGAGAGAAGGGGCAGATGGGGCTGGGGGATAAGGTGGGGGTTCATCTGCTTGGTCGAATGAGGAAGAATCTGTGAAGTCAGGAATAGAAGTAGGGGAAGAGAGGGGTTTTCAAGCAAAGAGGACCTGAGAGGGAGGGCAAAAGGAGCAGAGAGCAGGGTGCTGTGTGTGAAGGCTAAAATCTTAAATGCAGGGAATCTCCCTCCACTTTTTCAGATGCTGGCAGTAGTTAAAAAGGTCCTGGAAGAGGTTTGGATCTAAGGAGCTTTCTGGTGGCCAATGATTGCCATTATCCAGTGGATATGTAGGCCAATCATGGGTACAGATTTGATTAAAAGTTTGGGCTTGATGTCTGGTGTGAGGGAGAGTGTGGCCAGATTTTTTATTAAACATTTGAGAGGTGAGTCTTCAGGTGCAGAGTAAGAGGTGCCCATAGTCACAGGGAGAGATTGGAGAGAGAGAGAGAGAGAGAGAGAGAGAGAGAGAGAGAGAGAATAGGAGTAAGCAAGAAAGACAAAGAGAAAACCCGGGCTGGAACGGCTTCCAGGAAGCTCAGGGCAAACGGGGGTCAGGTGGGCCTCCCCAAAATGACAAGCCATCACGAGGAAATACAGAGGGCACTACCTGGTCATCACCAGTGAAGTGCGATCTGTGAAACCAAAAGGAATTGGAGCCAAGGGCAACCTGACGTCAGGAAAGTTTTCAACTGCAGCAGAAGAAGTCAGTAATGAAAACAAAACTCTGGCTCTGACAGAATGCAATTCCAGGCCGGGAGTTCAGTTTTCGCAGAGCAGAGAGGCCGCTTCAGCCAGACACAGCAACCCCACAGGATACAGCAACTCTAGCCGGCAGCAGCAGCGGCAGTGGAGCAGGAAAATCCATAAAGCCTCTCGTGTAAACTCAGAAGGCTCATGCCCCAAAAAGAAACGAAACACCAGAGGGTCCACTGCAACTAGTAAAGGTCTTAGTGGGAGGAATTCCCTCTCCCCTACCAGGCATCTGGAGTGTGCCTGATGATCACTGTCACAAAACCAGTGGCAGCCTGAAGGGAGTTGGCGAGCCGGGGTCAGGGGAGGATTACTTACATCAGATCAGTGGTGAGTGCAGAAAGCTGGCGTCTGAAAAGAGCGGACTAGGGCAGAGTGTCTTGGCGGAGTGGGGGACGGGGCTCTTGTTGGAAAGAGCTCACCCGTATCCTCTCACGGGGCACCAGAATGAAAGAACTCCCCATGCAAAGACACTTCACCAGAAAATCCAATTTTATTGCAAAAAGCTGTGTGCTTATATATAACTAAGGGGGAGATGGAAGGGCTTAGATAAATGGCAGGCAACCCATTTATTGGCAAGTTCTTTCAGATATCACCTCCGGAGCCCAGGAATTTGTTCTCATTGGGGCTAAGGTTCTCCGCCAGCGAGATTTGAAATTGGAGGAGGCGGGAGAGTTCACACGGGCGGGAACTTTTCACGCCACTGCAGGAAAGAAGAAGGTAGGAAGAAAAAGTCCTTAGGCGCCATGTTGGGAATTTTCTCTGGGTTTTGGCTGCCGTGTATACTTTTCCCAACAATGAATATACCAGACAGTGCCTTGATTGACTGGTTTTCATAAAAATGGTTTTTAACAGAGATGCCAGTAAGTTGCATCCTGCTGAGTAGTGGGCCTAGAGCAATGGTGGGCAGGTGTGTGATAAAACATCTGTGGGGTGGCCATGTGGATCCGCCATTGGCTTCCAAATGGCTTGTGACTGACATGGTGAAGCCAGCAGACGCTTATATGTAAAGGCATCTTGATATATGGAGAAGTTTCAGGACATTGTTCAGAATCAGGTTGCTATAGTCAAGGAGGCAAGCTATGTGGGATAGAAGTCTTGTTCTTTTATTCTCCTGCAGACCCTGACCCACCACACGTTACAGAACTCCCTCCCGCACTGTGTCCCAGTTGAAAACCTTGCATATTGTGAAGCAAATACAAAACTCTCAGTGCAACAGCAAGAAACACCATGAAAATGGAGGATGACCATATGGTTTCACAGTCCACATGGTAGACATTTAGCCCCCAGTGGCCACAGTTTACCTAAAAAGAGAGAATTCAGCACTGCTGACTCATGTTCATTGAAAAAGAGGAAACCATGTCCTCCAGGTCTCATAGATTCAGTCAGAGCTTTGACGGTCTCACTAGAAAGGAAGCTAAAGCTCCTGACAACAACATATGTTTCAAGTACCCAACCTCACAGGCAGATTCTCAAGAATTCTCTAGGCCAGTAGACCTCCATGTTTGTGGAGTGTTTACCCTGTCCTTTACTTTTGGAAACTCCTCTACCACTTCCAAGGTTTTGAACTCCTGAGCATATTCCATTCCAGATATGTATTCACAGATTTTCTAACTCTTCTCTTCTAATTGTGTCTTACTTAGGGCAAAGGTATTCTCAAGGCATTGTTCTGGATGAGAGTGGGAAGATTTTTGTGTAGCACATATTTACATACACATTGGATTCATTTTCAAATTTTCCATTCGAAATACTGAACCCCTGATACTAACCCATACCGTACTAGACTCTGACTACAAATCCTAATATGATGGAGAAAAACAACCCAAATAGAATAGAAATACAAGCAGTTCACAGGAGGCACGGTGTATATTTGGTCTTGCCTTTTGCATGATATAGGTTAGGAGTTATAAATCTTGTCAATTTTTTGTTGAAATAGTTCTCCATGTGTTTGGAAAGTTAACAAATATGTGAATTTCTGTTTCCCTTTCTCTGTAGGCTATTCAGCACATGTATTTTCATATGCACATATAGAATCTTACCTGGTATCACACGTACATTCCTGTGAGGTGGCTAACTTGGCAGATACAAAGTGTGAGAAGAGATCACTCCTCCTAAACGCTTTTGGAACTGAAAATTCGAACTGTGAGTGAGCTTCCTAGTTGAACAACAATATACATAAATCCATGTTCAGTAAAATTAATATTTTTGGATCTGTAGATGATATATATTTCACGATGAATTTTGATTGGCATATATATTGCTACTTTTTAATGTCTTTGTTTGTGTTTTGTATATATATATATATATATATATATATATATATATATATATATACTCTCCAGATTTTTTAAAATATGAAATATTTGCATCTTATTATTCACTCCCTACATTTATTCATGTTCATGTATGTGGATTTATAGTAAACTTTTCACAAGATTATTCTCAGAAGTATTCATTCACCTGAAATACATATTTTTTTTCCTAGTTCTGAAAACTAACTTCAGTGACTTTTGCATACAAATCCTAATATTTCTCCAGTAACTGATCCAGTTTAACATTAATGCAAGTAGATTCCTATGGGACATCATGTATATTTTGATGTTAGTTTTTATTCAACACTGGTTCATTACTATTTCTTCAATTTATGCACATCATAGTATATATATTTCATCCAGAAGTTAGTAAATTTGTACGCATTTGTTTCGCTTTCAATCACTTCCTGCTTCAGAACACATGTATTCCTCCATGTTTCTTGACTGGTCTTTTCATGAGACTTCTTCCCAAACACATTATTTTTGATTTCCATAATCACTTTTGAAGCAAAACTCACACACTCTTCATGATAAACCATAACCCTAATATTACTATTAGATGTATAACTCGTTGGAATGAATGTATGTATATCAATATAAGATTTCCTGTATTTTTTCAGATATCAATTCGATCCATTATTTAAAGTTGGAACTAGTTATATTATTTATTCACAGTATGGTCTACTCATGAATTATCTCTATATTCATAGACACAGAGTACACCTATTTGTACACCCAATACTAATTTTATGTCTTCAAAATATTGCTGCAAGAAATGTTGGAAGAAATACTCATGTCTCCTGATCTATATATTCATTTTATCAAAGTAGTATTTTGGACACAAAAAGCAAAGGTCATACTTATGATTGTACCAATGTAAAAGTCATTCTAACATTGGAGGAAGAGACAACCAAGAGACTGTCTCATGCAACAGCAAAGGGTTTATTCGGGGTCCAGAATGCTGGGGCTCAGACCTAATTTGAATAGAGCCTAGATCCCTTAGAACATCTTAAGCAGAGCTTACATACTTAACTTGGAGAGGGAAGGGAAGGAAGTTTATTGGTGGTTCAGGGCGAATGGACGGTTTGTGTGCAACTGAGTGAGGGATTACATTCTGCAGTTTGGCATTTGGGGACAGCACATTCTGGGAACAAGATTACCAAACACTTCTCAAGATTTCAATAGTGTTTTGTTAAGAATACAGAAAAACAGAAAGTGACAAATACCTATTTTATTAATCTTTCATTCCCCACTACTTCTTCTGGTTACGTTTAATCATAAAAGTGATCATTGAGGGGTGTCACATTTTATGTCTGCTAGTGGGGTATATTGTTGTCTGATTACCAAAATTTAACTTGTCCAATTTGAGCTTGAAGAAATGCAACTACACGGTGGAGCAAACAGGGTCTAGAGTTAGCAATAATATGATGATTATTAATGGACCGGCCAAAGCTGATAAAAGCGTAGTTTACCAGGGGGACTGTGTGAACGAAGACTGTAACCACACTTTTGGGGCCTCTCTCTCTCGTTGATGCGCTTTAAGGTGTCTTCTCAATTTACTCATAGATAATTTTACAACCAGTATGATCGGAATAAAAACAACATACTTCCCTCAATACAGCACAATGGCCCCCTTTTCTCATGAAGAGGAGGTCCAACCCTCGCCTTTTCTGTAAAACAACTTCAGAGAGAGATTTTAAAGATTCCTGTAAGGCTGTGATGGAGGTTTAATATCTTAAAGCTTTGTTCTACTGCTGCTTCTAATTGGGTCATTTGTTGTGTTCCATGGACTACGGCAGTGGTTCCTTTGCCCAGCCCTGCAGCAACTTCTATTCCTAATAGGATGGCTAAAGTGAGGAATACAGATTCCCGGCAGAACCGGGTTGTATCCCCCCCGCTATTTGATCTTAATGAACCTGCATCATGATAGAGCACTCTGGGAAACATCTGCACCATTACATAATTAATTGCACCAGTTGACAATTTTATGAAAACATAAACAATGTTTAAGTATATAGAATAATACTCTTGTTGGTATGGACAGGGCAAGGCACCTAAGATAGCACCGAAAACAGAGAAACAGTCCTATTTGGTTGCAACCGGATATAGAGGGCATTGCTTCTGTTGTAATCAATTAATCCCTTGAACCCCAAGTTTAGGTCGTTTTAGAATTTTGTCCCCAATATGTAATGGAAGGGGCTCAGAAGTTCACAGTCTGCAGAAGTCCACAAAAAGCAGTTTTTGTTTCTTTTTTTTTTTTCCTCTGTTCTGGGCAAGTTAACTTTTTAAGGACACCTAGGAGAGGGAGAGCTTTTTTCTTCTCTTTTTTGTTTTCTCCCTGCCAGCTGTTACCATGGGGTCCAGTTGGTAACTTCTTTATCTTACAAATGTAGCCATCCCTGTGAAGCCCCAGCTCAAGGCCAGAGGCCTTGTTCACATATTTTGTGAAAAATTAGTAAGGGGCTGTCTAGCTTAGGAGTGCTGATTTTTCCAGCCAGTTGCCAAGTAGAACAGGCAACACGAAAAGAGGAAGTTTGTCTACATTGAACTCTTTTATAGGGACTCTTTTGCTGAAAGTCCTAAAGTCAGCCTTGGTGAAGAATTTTGGAGAAGGTCAGTTAAGACTTTTTTGTGGGCCTTTTACAGAGGGGAAAGATGGGGAAGGCGGGGGGGAGAGCAGCTACATGGATCTGTGTATGAGAAAGGAGAGATGTAAAAGAATAATGAGAAAGGGGTTTGGGATTTTCCTAGCAACAAAATCGTGAGCAGTAGAACAGGTAGAGCAGAGGGGAAGATAGGAGTGAGTATCCCAAAAAGTCTCTGAGGGACTTTAAATTCTTAGTAACCTGTTTTCAGTGATGACAAAGCAACTTTAAAAGCCATTTTTATTACATCTTGGATAGGGTTCTGAGGGCTCTCCTCAGCTGGTTTGAGCTTTGGTATAGCTGGTAAGAGAACCTGGTGGGACCCGGTGCGGGCACTGACAGAAGAAGAGAGTAGTGAGTTGGTGGAGGGGTGCCTCACTACCTGCTACCTCAGCAAGGGGGCAATTGTCTGAGAACCGAGGTTTGGGTTTTGATCTAGAAATTGGAGGGGAGAAATCAGGTTGCTGAGGTGGGAGTGACAGCAGAGATTCTGGAGCAGAAGGCAGAGGGTGAGGATCTATTGGAGAAGCATAGTTCAGGATGTGAGAGAAGGAGGGAATTGGCCTGCCCATAGGGGAATCTCCTTTCACCCTTTTGAGCACTTGCAGAAGTTAAAAAGGTCACACAGAATTTGAGGATCTAGAGACCCATCTGGGGGCCATCAGTTTTGATTGTCTAATTGGTAATATGGTCAATGCTGTGTACTGAATTTGATGAGGAGTTTGGATTCCACCAGGCAGCCCCTGTATGCTCACATCCCCATCACTTACAGAAGAAGTCAGCTTTTGCCCCACACAGCCATGGCTGTTTGTGGTTTTGATAGTCCGCCGGGAAAACATAGTAATCTAGGCTAGCCAACCTGCATCTGGCTCGTATGTCCCTACATCCATAATGTTTGTTTCTATTATCTATGGTACAGAAGGCATTTAACGGAATTTTAGTGGGATCCTCTTCTTCAGGGATATCCCAATAGGAACGACCTATAACCAGCTGACAAATATCTGGGTGGAGAGATGGCCACCAGGTCCCTAAGGGGGCTGTATGTGAGATAGATCATACTTCTTCTCTAGTAGGATTTGTGATTAGCCATCGCTGCTGTACGGGCTGATGAGCATTAGGACTACTTGTGGCCAAGGGGAGAATCTATATCCTTATCCACCTGGTGAATACACCATTTGAAAGGGTTACCACTCTTTTCCAGTATCCAGCCAGAGTCTGGAGAGGGCGCAGGCTTGAGATGAGAGGCATGGATCCAGCAAGTGATTCCGTCTACATATACCACTGTAGGTGTTATAAGTAGCACCTGGTATGGTCCTTTTCAGCCGGGTTCCAGGGATGACACCTGATGTCGTCTTATGTAGACGAAGTCTCTTACTTGATATCCATGTGGAGTCCCCTCGTCCCCAGGGTGGTAGGCAGTGGCCAGCTGTTTCCACAGGTATCGCTGAGTTCTTTCAAGAGCTTTTAGTCTGTCAAGCAAGTATTTCTTGCATGAAACAGTGCATAAGGCAGGAACATACTCTAATCTTTTATGCCGGTCTCTAAGCTTAATTTCGTTTAGGTCTCTTTAATGGTTCTATTTATTTTTTTTTCCTGTCCTGAGCTCTGGGATCTATATGCACAATGTAACTTCCAATTAATCCCCAGGGTCCTGGCTAAGCTCTGACTCACCTGGGCCATGAACACCGTTCAATTAACAGACCCTATTACCTTAGGCAGGCCGTGTCTTAGAAAAATATCTTTCAGGATGTACTTGACCACCGTTTCAGCGGTTGTTTTTTTTTTTTTTTTTTTTTTTTTTTTTTTTTTTTTTTGTGAGAAAGGATTCAATCCATCCTGAAATTGTATTTACAAAGACTAAGAGATATTTAAGTCCATACCTTGCTGGCTTAATTTCAGTGAAGTCCACTTTCCAGAATTGTCCTGGTCTGGTTCCTCGTAGGTGCTTTCCTGCAGGAAGCTTGGAAGTGTAAGCATTAACCAATTGACAGAACCGACAGGCTTTTGTGAGTTATTTCCTTTCACTGTGAGTGAGTTAGTCGAAATCTCTGTTCCTGATCCTTCAGGAATGCCTGCAGTTTCTTTGAACCAAGGTGAGTAAGTTGATGTACATTTTTAATGTAGTGTAGGGCTTTCTGAAATTGCAGGCTGGGCTCAGTGAAGTTGAGGAGTTCAGTGTCAGTGTTTTAAATGTTATAAAAAGCTTGCTGGTGCTAAAGGGTCCATTGGAATTGGGCATCCTCATTTAACAGAGGGTATAAAGGAGCCGCAAAGAACACAAACCCAGGTATCCATAACCTGCAAAAGCCAGCAGTCCCAAGAAACTCTCTGTGTTGTCCCCTGTTAGATGGCAGTGGTATCTGCACAACAGTTTGTTTTCTGGGCTCAGTGAGCCATCATTTACCGCCCCTAATGGAATACCCCAGGAAGATTACTTCTTGCTGGCAAATTTGGGCCTTTTTGGCCGAAGCTCTATACCCGAGTTCAGCAATTTCAGATAATTGTGCTTGGGTCCCAGACTCACAGTTTTACTTGGTGTTGGCAGCCAGTAGCAGGACATCCATATATTGAAGCAGAGTGACTTTGGGGTGCGTAGTTCTGAAGTTGTTGATATTTCTGTGGAGGGCTGAATCAAAGAGAGTGGGGGAATTTTTGAACCCCTGTGGGTGTTTAGTCCAAGTTAGTTGACAAGACGTTCCAGTTTCTGGGTCTACCCAGTCGAAAGCAAACAGAAACTGACTATCTTTATGCAGAGTCAAGCAAAAGAAAGCATCTTTTAATTCCAGAAGAGTATACCATTTTCACTCAGCTACAGCAAACGGTTTATTGGGGGTCCAGCATGCTGGGGCTAAGAGCTCACATGAAAAGAGTAGAGAGCCCTGAGAACAGCTTAAAGAGAGCTTATATACTTTTCTTGGAGAGGGCATGGAGGGAAATTTTTGATGGGTCAGGGCGAGTGGGTGGTTTGCATGCAACCAGGTGAGGGAGTACATTCTGCAGTTTGGCAGTTGGGGACAGCACATTCTGGGAACAAATTTAGCAAACAGTTCTCAAGATTTCAACAGTGTTTTGTTAAGCATACAGAAAAACAGGAAGTGACAAGTACCTATTGTATTAACCTTTCACCAAAGCAAAATGCAAAGTGAGCATGGAATACTAAAATCAACCATGTCCAGATTGCCTAATGCTCTGAAATGTCAATCCTATTGGTGTCTACATATTTGTTTCTTCCTAAGATTATACATTCAACTTCAACCATGTTGAAAATGTCTAATCCTATCACTCACCTTATACTTTGCCTGATTTTCTAATGTCTCTATTGATATCTTTTTCCTACATATTTTCTCCAGTTCATCATTGTGAATGACTTTTCACGTGTGCTAATATTTACATTCACTCTCTAAACGAAACAATATTGCTAATGAACTTTTGGTCCGATTCCTATACTCAACCTTTTTACTAAACCTACCGACTATCTTTCTAATCCTTATGGACTATTCATTTTTGACTGGATGTTCTCTTCTACATTCAATCATCCAAGGTACAAGGTCTTATGCCATTGCATATCGATTTATCTGAGATATCTGTGCAGAACATAATTCAAAGCTAAGTATCCCACTAAAGGGCCCAATGCCCTTCAGGGCTTCAAATCGTACCTAGATTTTCTGGTTTCATACTTATATTTCACAGATATATTCTTGTGAATATTGCAGGTTCCCAATACCATTATTCATTCCGCAGAATGATGCCTAACCCAAATAGAATATGTTATTAACCCTAACCATACACTGTTCTCTCAATCTAACTTTACAGAAGAGCATAGACAGAGTTGGTCTTACAATACAGGCATGTAGGTGATCTTCCAATTGCTGAGAACCTCAAAGGTTGATGCAGAAATGATCCCAGGAGAAGATGTAGGCAGATATAAAGGACCTGAGAGAGCAAAAGTCATCTTCCATTTCAAACAACCTGGTCAGGATGAAACGATGTGTCTGAATCAGCCTCTCTCTTCTTAATATAAAGAAGATGGACCAAACCAGCCCTGTGTGGAGAGCTTCTCCTCGGTCCCTATGGTTTATATACCATTCTAACTTGTGAAAGTGCCACAGGAAGTAGGGGCAGCCACTATCTCAAGGAACCCTTGGAAGCCACTGTTAGGACAAAGTGGTTGCCAAGGCAGTGACCTCATTCCGTTCCTGAAGGAATTGACCTAAGTCACATCTTTGGTGATGGAACTCCCTGAACTTGTTATCCAGGAAGCCAGGCACACAGAGCCACTCCCAGTCCCAGTCCCAGTTGGCTCACTTGTTTGGATTTACCAAGAACAGAGTCTGTCTTTCTTGATACCTAATGATTTGAGGATGGCCAAATGCAAGTAGAGCTCTGAAGACGGGCCTTTCCGGAGAAAGCAGGTAGTGGTCAGCCCAGGCTCCTGACAACTTCACAGAGTTGGACAAAGAGACCGGATCTGAGACAGGACAGGCCATTTCGGGGGAACATAGTATGGTCCACCAGTCAGAGGACACTCTGGAAAGTCACAGACTCACTTGGGGGAAGGAGGGGCCTTTGTGAATGTGGGTGTGAGTTTGTGGATTTGTCTCATGTTCTCAGAATAGGTAGGAAAGTCAGTATGTTTGGTTAGGAGTGGACTGTTTCTAGAAAGTCGTTTGACAAGGTGAGTGTTTCTATGTCTGTGTATCTCACTGTGTCCGTGCTTGAAAACATTAGAAATAAGAATTCATCAATGGATGTGTCCTGTCTAGTAGAAAGCTTCCCAGCATTCATCCTGCCCATTTTAGGAATGGATTGCAGGTTTCATTATTGATGGGCAACACCTACTATCTTCCCAAGATCCTGTTTTCTTCCTGAATTCTGGCCACTCTCCAGAATAGGCTCATGGTTTTGTGTCCAAGATATGTACGACCTCCAAGCTCTGTGACATGGCCATGTACTGGATAGCTGAAGGGAATGCGAGCATCTCAGAAAACTCAGATATCAGTGTGACCAGGAAAGTCTCAGTGGAGAAACCCTGCTTTGGGCCTTTTGCTAACCTATTTGCCTGTTGCCATGAATATCAGGAAGGTCTTTGCCTCATGCCAGCCCTTTGTGAATCCTGAAGAAAACTGTTTTCAAATGGTAATGAATGGGCATCACCTGTGGCTCTTTGCTTAAATGCTTTGTAAAGGGATGTGTCTGAATCTGCCTCTTTGCCCTGTGTGAGGTAGTGGCTTAGATTCTCAGCACCAGTTGGATCTAAAAAAAAATCCAATGTGTGCATCCAAAACCAAAATGCAAAAAAGATCAGTCATGGTGTATGAAGTCTCTCACCTTCCTCTTTTAGGTTCCTGACCTCCATCAAGTGAGAATAGGGATCCTTTTGGACAAATGAGTTCTTTCAAGCCCTGCAGAGATGATTGGGTTTTCTCATGACTCCAAATCACATGAAGAAACTATACCTGACAGTCAGTAGGCCTCAAATTGGAGAAGCAGAGCAGTATTAACGGCAGACCTATGTGATCAATCCTGGTTCACAGAAAGGGTGTCCAGGCTACCCTGTGGTTAGGCAAATGAAGGGAAAGAGACCTTATTTTGGAAACTCTCTTAGGCTGTGACATTCATGGAAACATCCAGCCAGAGGTTATGATGAATGTATATATGGAAGAAGATGAGGGCCTTGGGGGAGTGTTTTGGTTATAATTGTGGTCATTTGTGTGAAGTTTGGAAGAGATGACTGGGTCCACCTGGGCTTGAACTCTGATGTGATTCCCCTCAGAGAGTGAGTTCTGGAACTGACCTCAGAGAAGTATTGCCATGAATTGTGTTGGGATTTTAGGAGGCCACGCATGAGTGTCGCCTTTGGATACTGAGATATAGGCCCAGGGTGGCTATCCACAGAGCACTGGGAAAATCAGCCAGGATATCACAAGATATTATTCTGAAAGACTTGGCAACCATAGTTGAGATCAAAACACTCATGGACCTCAATTGTAAAAGAAATTGAAATTGAAACGTAAAGAACCAGGTTCTGTAAAGTATCCAGGCTGCACTCAGAGCCTGAAATTCCTGTGGCAGTTAAGACAATTTTTGGAACTGCCCTTTAGATGTGTGTTGAAATCTTCCCTGACCACCTAGTTACTTAACAACCTCTTCTCAAAAACCGTGCAGCTCAGCACATATACATCTCAGGGCTTCAACCAATCATTTTAAATGTATACCCCTTCTCAGGGCTAACCAATAACACCCTGCCTGAACTATTCTCACCAATGAATGTGCAAATCATGTTTTAGAGTTGTTATTTGATTTTCCCACGATATACGGTGATTTGCTAAAGGAAGCTATGATGTATGTTAAGTCCCTGCCCTCTCTAAAGAATGTATATAAAATCTGCTCATGTTGTTCTCGGGGCTCTTTGTTCCTTGCTCCTCTGAAGTGAGCTCTGAGCCCCAGCATGCTGGACCCCCAATAAACCCTTTGCTGTTTCATGAGAAATTCTCTTGGTGGTCTTTTCCTCCGACGTTCAGCCCACCTTTTCATCTGGAGGCCCTAGCTGAGAAATCCAGCAGTGACGAAAAAAAGACCCCAACGGACTCCTTTCAGAGTAAGTAAGGTGCCTCTTTCTGGTTTCAGGTTTCAGGTTAGGGCTTGGCAAAATGGCTGTCGGTGAAGAACATTAGCTCTCTGCGACGGTGGCTGACAGATGTGTCACAGAGCCACAGGCCACGTCCCTGGGGGACACTCCAGAGGACTCGGGAAATAGAGGATTAGTAGTTTCCTCAACTCGGTTATTTTTTGCTTCACGATTCGGTTTTCCAGCCCATCAGGTTTTGCTGGCTACTCAGTTTTGTTCATTGTCAGGAACTCATGTTGAGTTTACTGTCTGTCTTTATTGTCTAACCCATCATGTTTTGCCAGTTACTCAGTTCTAATCTTTGTCTTGGACTCATGTTAAACGTTTACTGTTTGTCTTTGTCTGTGTCATGTTTGTGTATTCACTGTCCCTGTTTGAGTAACTCCCATTATGGGACATTATGGGACAAAGCACTTCCATGCCTCTGTCCCTTAACCTTGATCATTGGACTGATGTCCGCTCAAGTACCAAGAATCTTTCTTTTTCAGTAAAATGCCGGACCTGGCAGACTCTCTGTGCTTCAGAATGGCCCATCCTAGGAGTCGGATGGCCCCCAGAAGAATCCTTCCACTTCCCTCTAATCCGAAAAGTCAGAGATATTGTCTTTCACCGGGGCCACGTGGCCACCCAGATCAACAGCCATATACCCCTTGCCCCACGATCCTATCATTCCAACATTCTGCTCCTCCCCCTCTTCCCTCCATTCTGAGTCACAAGACTGGACACTCCTCTCTCTCCTTATCCTCTACCCTCGCTCCCCAACCCACAACATGTTCCAGATGATCCTCCCGCCGCTGACTCAGCCTCTCCGCCGCTAGAGGCAATTGGGCCAGACCCAAGCCCTCCAGGGGACTTCCCCGCAGCAGCAGCAGCCCCTGCTCCCCTGAAGGAAGCTGGGCCACCTAAAAAAACCCGCAGGAGATGGATAATAGAAAACTCAGAAGCCCCTGTGATGCTCCCTCTCCATCCCTGCAGGCCAATGAACCGACCCAACTGGGACCCCAACACCTTTAAATGTAGGTAGCATCTGTCCACTTATCGCCGTTCTCTAATAGTGGGTCTCTGAGCGGCCGCCAGAGGGCCGACTAATTTGTCCAAGGTAAGAGAGATTATCCAAGGGCCTAATGAGTCTCCTTCTATGTTTCTGGAGAGAATTATGGAAGCCTATAGGAAATATACTCCTTTTGATCCTCAGGCAGAAGACCAAAAGGCATCTGTTGCAATGGCCTTTATCGAGCAGACTGCCCTAGATATTAAGAGAAAGTTACAACGTCTAGATGGATTATAAGATATGACCTTAAGAGATTTAGTCAGAGAAGCTGAGAAAGCATATTATAAGAGAGAAACTTAGGAGGAAAGGGAATAGAGGAGAGAGAGAAAGAAACGGAACAAAAGAAGGAGGAAAGATGCAAATGGCAGAGTAAAGCATTGCCTAAGGTTCAGGTCACAGCAGCAAATAGGCCAGAAGTTAAAAAGCAGGGATACATAAAGGGTTACCTGGGCCCACGCCAAAGGCTGCCCCTGGCCTCAAATCAATGTGCCCACTGTAATAAAAAAGAACACTGGGCCAAAGAGTGCCACCAAAAGAAGCAGCCACACCAGCCCGCCATGCTGACTCTAGAAGAGGACTAGAAAATTCGGGGCTCAGATCCCCTTCCCCAGCTCATAGTAACATTTGAAGTTGAGGGGAACACAGTGAACTTTGAAGTGATTACAGGAGCAGTATACTCAGCCCTTAAGACTTCACTGGCCCCCCTGTCAATTAAATGGTCCCTAGTTCAAGGGGCTAATGGCAGTAGATATCGGGCTTGGACAACTAAGATGAACATGGACCTCGGAAAGGGAAAAGTCCACCACTGTTTCCTAGTAATTCCAGAATGCCCGGCCCCATTGATGGGCAGGAATCTGCTTACCAAACTCCGGACTAGAATAACCTTTAAACCTAATGGTCCCCAAGTGGAGGTTCTATAGCGTTCAGTATAAACTTCCATAGTCACATCTTTGACTATGTCCGTAGAAGATGAACATCAACTCTTTGCGCCCCATAGGACTAATCAAACAGGCAAACTACCCCATAAATGGATAAAAGATTATCCTAATGCCTGGGCAGAAACTGCTGGGTTAGGTCTAGCCATCAACAACCTCCAATAGTAGTAGAATTAAAAGCCTCTTCGTCTCCAATTAGTGTTAAACAATATCCTCTAAGCAAAGAAGCTATGGATGAGATAAGGCCCCATATTCATAAATACCTGGCTCTTGGGGTCCTAAGGCCCTGTCAATCAGCCTGGAACACCCCCCCGGTACCAGTAAGAAAGCCAGGAACTGGGGACTACCGTCCTGTTCAAGACCTAAGAGAGATCAACAACAGAGTGCAGGACATTCACCCCACAGTACCCAATCCATATAATTTGCTTAGCACTCTGAATCCGTAGCGGAAATTGTACACTGTGCTGGACTTAAAAGATGCTTACTTCTGTTCGCCTCTACATAAGTACTGTCAGTTGCTGTTAGCTTTAGAGTGGATAGACCCAGAACCTGGAACATCTGGCCAACTAACCTGGACTAGACTCCCACAGGGGTTCAAAAAATCCCCCACTCTCTTTGATGAAGCCCTCCACAGAGACATCAATGACTTCAAAACTGCACACCCCGAAGTCACCCTACTCCAATAGTGGATGATCTTCTACTGGCAGCCGAAACCAAGGAGACCTATGAGTCTGGGACCCAAGCACTATTATTCGAGCTTGCTCGGCTTGGATATAAGGCTTCTGCCAAAAGGCCCAAATTTGTCAGCAAGAAGTAATCTTCCTGGGTTATTCTCTCAGGGGTGGCAAACGATGGCTCCCTGAGCCCAGAAAAAAAAACTGTTGTGCAGATACTGCCCCAATCTAATAAGAGAAAACCCAGAGAGTTTCTTGGGACTGCCAGCTTTTGCAGGTTATGGACTCCTGGGTTAACATCTTTGGCTGCCCCTTTATACCCGCTGATAAAGGGGGATGCCCACTTCCAATGGACCCCTGAGCACCAACAAGCTTTTGATAATGTCAAAAAAAGATGCTGCTATCTGCTCCGGCCTTAGCACTCCCAGATGTAGAAAACCCTTCACTCTCTACATCGAGGAAAAGAAAGGAATAGCACGGGGAGTGCTCACTCAGTCTTTTGGACCTTGGAAAAAGCCGGTAGCGTATTTATTCAAAAACCTGGACCCAGTGGCTAGCGGGTGGCCCCATTGCTTAAGTGCTATAGCAGCGGCAGCCATTCTAATAAAAGATGCTCATTAATTAACGTTGGGACAGAAGCTAACCATTATATCCCCCCATGCCCTGGAGAGCATGATCTGTTAGCCTCCAGAGAGGTGGCTATCAAACTCCAGAATAAACCACTACCAGAGCCTCTTGCTTGACAAAGACAGAATAACGCTGGGACCCCCTGCTCCACTCAACCCAGCTACACTGCTGCCAGAAGAATCATCAGGACCCGTCACTCATGAGTGTCAACACATACTGGCAAGGAAACCAGTATACAACAAGACTTGAAGGATCAGCCACTGCCTCGCCCTGAAGTCGTATGGTTTACGCATGGCAGCAGCTTCCTCCAAGATGGTAAGCAGCGGGCTGGAGCAGCAGCAGTTAGCAAAACTAATTTCATCTGATACTCGGGTCTCCCAGAAGGGACATCAGTCCAAAAAGCAGAACTGATTGCCCTTATGAAAGCATTGGAACTAGCAACAGGCAAAAGGGCCACCATATAAACTGTTAGCCACTATGCATTTGCCACTGTTCATATGCACGGGACTATTTACCAACAATGGGGGCTATTAACCTCTGCCGGGAAAGAAATAAAGAATAAAGATGAGATCCTCCACCTTCGCTCAGCAGTGCAGGGCCATAAGGAACTAGCTATAGTGCACTGTCCAGGGCACCAGAAGAGAAACAATCCCGTGGCAGTTGGAAACAGAAGGGCAGATGAGGAAGCTTAATTGGCAGCCCTAAACGGAGTGACTCTGTTAACTTTTTTCACACCGGGGGGAACAAAAATCAGGAGACTTGGCCGCCCCGGAACATTCAGGCAACTTATCATCTGAGGAGACAGATACAGAACTCTGGGACCCTACAGAGCCAAGTTTTCAATTTCAAAAAGCCCACCTTAATCTCAAAGATGAACACCAGCTCAACCACTTAGGCTCAAAGAAGTTATAAGCACTCTTAAAGGACCGAATAAAGGACTTATTATTGACTGACTCACAGAGGAAAAAAATAGCTGAGCTGGTGACTAGAGCTTTTCAAGTCTTCCAATTAGTTAATACTTTCCCATCCAAGAGTCCTGCAGGGATGCGCATACGAGGAACCAGACCAGGACAATTCTGGGAAGTGGACTTTACTGAAATTAAGCCAGCAATGTATGGACTTAAATATCTCCTAGTCTTTGTAGATACTTTTTCAGGATGGGTCGAAGCCTGCCACATGAAGAAAGAAACAGCTCAGATGGTGGTCAAAAAGATCCTAGAAGACAGTTTTCCAAGGTTCGGTCTGCCTAAGGTAATTGGGTCTGATAACGGACCGGCATCCATGGCCAAGGTAAGTCAGGGATTTTCCAGGACCCTGGGGATTAATTGGAAGTTATATTGTGCTTATAGACCCCAGAGCTCAGGACATATAGAAACGATGAATAGAACCATCAAAGAGACTTAACGAAATTAATCTTGGAGACCGGCATAAAAAAATTGGACTATGCTCCTACCTCATGCACTTTTTCGTGCAAGAAATACCCCTCCGCCTCTTTGTGTAACCTCACCCCTTATGAAATTCTCTACGGTGCCCCTCCTCCATTAAGGGACCTAACCCCAACTCTGAGATTAATGATTCCTTCAACACCCCCTTGCTAGACAGACTTAAAGCTCTTGAACAAACCCAGAACCAAGCGATACCTGTGAAAACAGTTGGCCACTGCTTATCATCCTGGAGACGAGGGAACTCCACATTGATATCAAGTGGGAGACTTCGTCTACATGAGACAGTGTCAGGTGTCATCCCTTGGAACCCTGCTGGAAAGGACCATACCAGGTGCTGCTTATAACACCTACAGTGGTGAAAGTGGATGGGATCACTTCCTGGATCCATACCTCCCATCTCAATCGTGCGCCCTCTCCAGACTCTGGCTGGAAACTGGAACAGACTGGTAACCCTCTCAAGTTGCATGTCCGTGGTGTGGGTAGGGCTATGGATTCTTCCCCTGACCACCAGCAGTCCTAATCCCCATCAGCCTGTTCAGCAACAATGGCAAGTTTTATAAATCCTACTGGGCAAGTAGTGTGGTCTATTTCACATAAAGCCCCCTTATGGACTTGGTGGCCATCTCTCCACCCGGATATTTGTCAGCTTGCCATAGGCCTCTCTGACTGGGATCTCCCTGACATAGTGGACCCCACACAGATGCCACTCAAACCCAAACCAGGGCAACATAGACCAACTTACCCCATGAATTATTGATGTCATCTCCCCCAGCTCAGGTGTAAACTAGCCAGTCTTGTGTATTAAGAGTGCCCAGCTGATTTCTGAAGTCACAAACAGGCCCAAACCTGTGGAGGACCCAGTGACTTTTATTGTAGATCTTGGGGTTGTGAACACACGGGACCTACATTGTGAAACGCAAACTCCCCAGACAGTATGATTTGGGTAGGATGAAATGACATCTGGACTGATCCCAATAAATGTGCCGCTATCCAAGTGGTGTCAAAAACTTGCTGTGGAAAAAATAGTCTATGTTACCCCCTCAATATAACTTTCACTTCCAAAGGAAGGGGCTACCTCAGAACAACATGGCCTATGGGAAATACTTGGGGAATGCAATTCTATATTAATGGCCCTGGTTATGACTTTGGTCTCTGGTTCACCATCCGGCTTAAAAAGGAAGAAAATCCCACAGCAATAGGGCCCAATCCCCTCAAGTCAGGAATTAAGCCTCCTCAACCTCCCATGCCTAGATCTACCAAAACCCCTCTACCATATCATACTTTGCAGTTTCCATCTTTGCCTACTTCCCCAGTCCAGAGTACAGCTGACTCTTCCCCCTGGTAACTAATTAAAGGAACCTTTATGGTACTGAACTCCACACAGTCAGAACTCCTTGCATTTCAGCCCAGGTATTTGACAGCTCTGTACATTATTGTACAATGGTGCAGATACTTCCCAGGGTGCTCTATCATGATGCAAATCCTTTGAAGGTCTACTAGGGGGACAACCAACCCGATTTTGCGGGGAGCCAGTGTCCCTTACTCTAGCCATCCTATTGGGGCTAGGAGCTGCTGCAGGAGTGGGTACAGGAACAGCTGATATGATCCATGGGTCACCACAAATGGCCTGATTAGAAACAGGAATAAATCAAGACTTGAAGACGTTAGAGACCCCCATAACACTTTTGCAGGAATCCTTAACCTCTCTCTCTAAAGTTGTTTTACAGAACAGTCGAGGATTTGACCTCCATTTCATGAGGGAGGGGGGCCTCTGTGCTGTACTGAGAGAAAAATGCTGTTTTTATGCTGACCATACTGGAGTTGTAAAATAATCCATGAGTAAATTGAGAAAATTCCTTGTAGAGCACCAGAGAGAAAGGGAGATTCAACAAGTGTGGTTTGAGTCATGATATACCCAGTCCCCCTGGTTAACTACACTCCTATCAGCCTTAGCTGGACCCCTGATCATGCTTATGGTGTTGATAACTGTGGGACCTCGTTTGCTTAACTACATAGTTTTCTTTCTCCAGGCTCAGATTGGGCAGGTAAAACTCATGGTAATCAGACAGAAATACACTTCACTGGCAGAAATAGAATGTGAGACCCCACAATAATTATGATTCATTACTTTTAAGATTAAAAGTAGGCAGAAAAAGGAGTGAGAAATGAAAGAATTAATGAAATTGAAATTGAAACCTAAAGAAACAGGTTTTGTAAAGTTTACAAGCTGTGCTCAGAACCTGAAATTCCTGTGTCAGTGAAGACAATTCCCGGAACTGCCCGTTAGATGTGTTGAAATCTTCCCTGACCACCTAGTTACTTAACAACCCCTTCCCAGAAACCGTGCATGTCAGCACGTATACATCTCAGGGCTTCAACCAATCAGTTTAAATGTATACCCCTTCTCAGGGCTGACCAATCACCCCCTGCCCGAACTGTTCCCGCACATGAATGTGCTAATCATGTTTTACAGTTGTTATTTGATTTTCCCACAGTATATGATTGTTGCGACCCCTTGCCCGCAAGGAAGACCAACTCAGAAATCTTCTTTCAGCAGTTTATTCAGGCCTTGATTAAAGTATCTTCTAGTGACCCCCCTCCTCCCGAGCGCCCAAGCACAGTCTAATAAAGCCTCCCACGTACCAATCTTAAGCCGCCACGTGGATCTTTCTCATAGGGTAGCAAGGGATAGCGTGGCAACTCTCCATAAAAGGAGTTGCTTACTACAGGCCACAGTGGAAGCCGGTGCCATCTTCTAATGGCGGCCACAATCTACAACAATGGCTTACCACAGTTCCCCCTACTATTTTATAAAACAATGCAGGCGAAAGTAGAGGTCCTATCCCACTGTGCAGAAGCGGCTGCAATGTATGGTTCAGTCCTAAGGAGGCGCCTTCCCCAGACCTGACCCCATATCAGCCGACGCCTTTTTTCGTAGGGCGGGGGCGTGGACGTCAAACCCGCATGCAATAGGACATGCTTTCCTTGAGGTCCGTTGAGGGATCACTCAAGTGCAGTGCTTTGCCTCGCATCCTGCATCTTGACGACGGCGAGAAGTAGGGCAACACAGGTAGCCTGGTAACAATAACAAATTTTTAGTTGGCAACACAATCCCTAAGCCCCAGAGGAAAGTAAAGAGTCTGTAGCCGAGAAGAAAGACCAGTCCTAAAACCCATCTGCGTGCAATGGTAACAAGACCTGCAGAGTGCAAGGGCTATTCAGTACTGGGGGAGAATAATAAAGAGGACATGCCAATCCCAGTGCACTGTGAAATTAACTTGGGGTGCAATGGCCATGCCCAGAAAATCACTGTTTAAGATGCGCAAGCCAGATTTGCAGAGACATGCCATTTTCCAAGGCCGCAAGAGCCTATACAATCATAGCCTTCTCCTGTGTATGGCGAGTTTTAAGGCGACAGAGAAGCCACAAACAAAGTATAATACCAAAGCAACACATTGCCCCCATAATGCCCACTCCCACCCACTCCTTAAAGAAGGAAAAGGCAGAAGATAGCCAACTGGTGAATTGACCCAAAGTCACTGGTTCGACACGGGTACTATTCAAAACAGCAATTTGAGTTAGTTGAGATTGGAGTAAGTTTTCTGCTTCCATGGACCAGGTTCCGGATAAATATTTCCCGATGATGTGGGAGGCATTCCTGGAATCATTAAATCTGACAGAGCTTATACATAAATGTGCACGTTGATCAACACAACCTAAATATACTAGATCAGACAATTTCTCAACTTGATCGTGAAGCAGATTTATCCTTTGATTAGCAGCCAGAATCCCAGATAAAATGTGTTGATTAATTCTACTTTGAGATTTACGTATGGTGGATGTTTGTTGAATAACCTCATTAAGAGTGGCAGCAGTTTGTACTTGGCTGGCCATGGCTACTCCAGCTGTAACTGCTGCAGCAGCAGATACGGCCACAGCTGTCACTATAACTGCCATAATACCAAAATCTTTACGGGCTCTAATCAGTTCAACAATAGGAAAAGATTCCGGATCCACAGTAACTGGGATCGGGACAAAGGTTGGAATTTTCATAATCACTGCCACAGTCCAAGAGCCATTCCAACACTCAGTTAAATAACAGGTAACATTAGAACAATTAAGCATCCCCTGTGATGTATCATTAGCCAAAAGAAACAGGAACGGAGATTGGAGACAGACTGCTGCAGAGGATAACGTAGCATTACTTAATTGTGAGTTATGTGAAATATTTCCAAGTCTCCTACCTCGATCCGAGTCTTGGATACTACCAGAAACATTAAACAACCAGATTTTGACTCCTCGTAATTGAGCCAAAGTGGAGATATCAGCTGTGGCTCCCTTTTCATTGGAAATTAACCAATTGAAACCAAGACCAACCTGTTCCTATAGAGGAATTACAGTTGGAAGAATTATATAAGTATCTTTTATGAGAGGGGGAAAGAGAGAAACCCTTAGAGACCTGATGTTTCTCCCAAGAGTGATCTTGACAAGGCGTGAATGTTCGGGGGGGTATCCTGTTTGTTGATTAGCAAACTTGCCTTGTCCCAAAAGCATATCCTTATCCTAGGCAGGGCGTCTCGCTGCATGATTTTGAGCAGCTTGCTCTACTGCACCCTCTAGCATAAATGCTCTCCAATCCAAAATTTCCCTGGGGAGACACAAGCGCAGACTAGATTAATCTGAAGGAGTCATACAAAATCTGAAGGAGTCATACAAAATCTAGCATGTCCCTCCACCTGAGTAAGGGTGAAAGCGGCATCCACGCCATAAGTGCGGACAGATTCCGCCAAGGTTTTAATTATCTTAAAGTCTAAAGGCTGATGATATCTTCCCCTGTTATTGTCCTGAAATACAGGGTATGCAAGTCCCATATCTGTATTAACTGTCCTCCAAACTTGCGCATGATAAGATCTCCCGGAATTTTGGCTCCCCCCCACATACGGGGGTGGGGCAACCGGCACCATATCTTTTTCGAGATATTCTACCTCCTCCTCCTCAGAGTGTTGTTGACCAATATTGGATCCCGTCCCCTTTTTACAGTAGGCCTGCGTGCCCTGTAACCCTTGTTTCTTTTTCTTCATTTTTATCTTGCGTAGTTGTTGTAGGAATATATCAAGGTCCTCAGAACTCTCTGAGCCGCTTGTGTTCGCAGGAGTTTTTAATTCAGCCAAGTCTGGGTAGAGCCTTCTCCTATTTTTAGTTTCAGGCTCTTTTGCCTTCTCACTACTCTTACTCCCAATGCTCTCTGCCACTTCACTATGTGATCCTTCAGACTTTTCCTCATGTAGTTGCTCAAGAACAGCTTGACCCTCACTCACAGCTTCCTGGCATTTACTATCTACTATACATCATCTAACTAACTTACAAAGTGGTATAACACCACCCTCTAAGGTACCTTGTTCACGAGCGAAATCTAGATCTTTCCCTAATTTGTCCCAGCTAGGTATAGTAAGGCTGCCCGAAAACGCAAACCACGGTGCAGCAATATCTGTCTTCTGTAAAAATCTCTGTAAAGTACTACGTTTCACTTCTAGTCCCTTGGAACGTAACAGGCCATGTAGGACCAGGAGAAGCGGACTTGAAGATGTGGCACCCATGACACAACAAAAGACACACAAAAAACAAAAGTGAAAGTACACAGTGCAGCTGCAATAAAATGTAACGCTCTCTCTTGCTTTACAGAGGAGCTGCCCCGCTTTGATCGCGGATCCCACTTACCTGGGACTAATCCCCGCTTTGATCGTGGATCCCACTTACCTGGGACTAACCGGTGCACCACACCTGACTACTGAAAGTTCTGGTTCCCGGGTCTCGGCACCACTTGTCGCGACCCCTTGCCCGCAAGGAAGACGCAACTCAGAAATCTTCTTTCAGCAGTTTATTCAGGCCTTGATTAAAGTATCTTCTAGTGACCCCCCTCCTCCCGAGCGCCCAAGCACAGAATAATAAAGCCTCCCACATACCAATCTTAAGCCTCCACGTGGATCTTTCTCATAGGGTAACAAGGGATAGCGTGCCATCTCTCCATAAAAGGAGTTGTTTACTACAGGCCACAGTGGAAGCCGGCGCCATCTTCTAATGGCTGCCACAATCTACATCGATGGCTTACCACATATGTTGATTTGCTAAAGGAGGCTATGATGTATATAAAGTCCCTGCACTCTCTAAAGATTGTATATAATATCTTCTCAAGTTGTTCTCGGGGCTCTTTGTTCTTTGCTCCTCTGAAGTGAGCTTTGAGCCCCAGCATGCTGGACCCCAATAAACCATTTGCTGTGGCATGAGACAATAGGTGCTTGGGTTTTCTCATGTCTCCAAATCATATAAAGAATCTATACCTGACAGTCAGTAAGCCTCAAATTGGAGAAGCAGTGCAGTATTAGCGGCAGGGCTATTTGATCACTCCTGAATCAAAGGAAGGGTGTTCAGGCCACCCAATGCCCTTCTGGACTTCAAATATTACCTAGATTTCTGTTTTCATACTTATATTTCACCAGTATATTCTTGTAAATATCGCAGGTTCCCAATACCTTAATTCATCCCACAGAATGATTCCTAAACCAAATCGAACCTGTTATTACCCTTAAACATGCAATATTTCCTCAATCTAACTTAACAGAAGAACAAGGATATTGTTGGTCACAATACAGGAATATAGGGGATCTTCCACCTGCTGAGAACCTCAAAGTTCCATGCAGAAATGATCCCTGAAGAAGATGTAGACACCTATGAAAGACCTGAGAGTGCAAAAGTCAACTTCCATGTAAAACAACCTGGTCAAAATGAAGGGATGTGTCTAAAAGCCTCTCTCTTCTTAATGTAGATTAAATCGACCAAACCAGGCCTGTGTGGAGAGCTGTTCCCGGGTGCCTATGGTTGATATACCATTCTATCTTGTGAAAGTGTCACAGGAAGTATGGGCAGCCTCCATCTCATGGAACCCTTGGAAGCAACTGTTAGGACAAAGTGGTTGCCAACGCAGTGACCTCATTCAGTTCGTGAAGGAAGTGACCTATCACACTTCCTTGGTGATGGAACTCTCTGAACTCGGGATCCAGGAAGCCAGGCACCCAGAGCCAGTCCCAGTCCCAGTTCCAGTGGTCTCACTTGTTTGGATTTACCAAGGACAGAGTCAGTCTTTCTTAGTACCTACTGAAGTGAGAATGGCCAAATGCCAGGAGAGCTCTGAAGAGGGGCCTTTTCTGAGAAAGCAGATAGTGGCTCAACCATGGCTCCTGACAACTTCACAGAGTTGGCAAAGAAGACCAGTTCTGAGATAGGACAGGCCATTTTCGTGGAACATAGTATGGCCCAAAAATCAGAGGAAACTCAGGATACTCACAGACATACTTGGGGGAAGGAGGTTCCATTGTGGGTGTCGGTGTGAGTTTGTGGTTTTGTCTCATGTTCTGAGAATAGGTAGGAAAGGCGGTTTGTTTGTTTGGACTGGAATGTTTCTAGAAAGTCGTTTGACAATGCGAGTGTTTCTATGTCTGTGTATCCCACTGAATCTGTTTTTGTAGACATATGAAAAGTGAATGCATCAATGGTTGTGTCCTGTCTAGTAGAAAGCTTCCCCGCATTCATCTTGCCAAATTAAAGAATCAAGAGCTGCTTGCCTTATGGATGGGCAACACCTATTATCTTCCTAAGTTCCTCTTTTCTTCCTGAATACTGGCCACTCTCCAGAATAGCCTCATGGTATTATTTCCAAGATATGTACCACCTCCAAGCTCTGTGACATGATCATGTACTGGATAGCTGAAGGGAATGAGAGCATCTCAGAAAACTCAGATATCAGTGCAACCACTAAAGTCTCAGTGGAGAAAAACTACTTTGGACTTTTGTTCTGTTGTCCTGAATGTCAGGAAGGTGTTTGCCTCAGGCCACCCCTGTGTGAAACCTGAAGAAATCAATTTTCAAATGGAAAAGGATGGGCGTCACCTGCGGCTCTTTGCTTAATTGCTTTGGAAATGGATGTGGCTGAATCAGCCTCTTTGCCCTGTGTGAGGCAGTGGCTTAGATTCTCAGCACCTGATGGATCTAAAGAAAGTTTCCAAGTGTGCATCCAAAACCAAAATGGCCAAAAGAGCAGTCATTGTGGATGAAGTCTCTCGCCTTCCTCTGTAAGCTTCCTGACCTCCATCAAGTGAGAATAGGGATCCGTTGGGTCAAACCATTTCTTCAAAGCTCGGCAGAGGCTAGCCAATAGGTGCTTGGGTTTTCTCAGGACACCAATTCACATAAAGAATCTATAACAGACAGTCAGTTGGCCTCAAACTGGAGAAGCAGAGCAGTATTAAAGAAGGGCTATTTGATCACTCTTGGTTCACAGGAAGGGTGTCCAGGCCACCCTGACTTTAGGCAAATGAGGGGCAAGGGAGCTTATTTTGTACACTGTCTTGGGCTGCGCCCATCATGGAAACCTCTAGCCAGAGGTTATTCAGAGTGTCTATGTTGAAGAAGATGAGGGCCATGTGGGAGTGTTTTGGTTTTAATTGTGGTCATTTGTTGGTGGTTGGAAGAGAATCCTGGGTCCACCTGGGCTGGAATTCTGGTGTGATGCCCCTTAAAGACTGAGTTCTGGAACTGACCTCAGAGAAGTATTGCCATTAATTGTGTTGGGATTTTAGGCGGCCATGCATGAGAGTCGCCATTGGAAACTGAGATCTAAGCCTGGGGTGGCTATTCACCAAGCACTGTCAATCTCAGCCAGGACATCACATGATTTTATTATGAAAGACTTGGCAGCCATTGTTGACAGTCAAAACACACATGGACCTCACATTGTAGACCTCAATGGGCCTGGCTTCATGTGGCCTTTTGGCCACACTTTGGGAAGCCTTGCCTCTGAGAATTCTCGAGAGGTTTCCTTGAAATGTGCTTCCTAAAAATTTAATGGTTCCTGAATGAATTGAAACCCACAGTTTCTCCAACTTCATCCTTGAAAAATTTCTAGATAAATACCATGAAATTTTTGAAATTTACATGACCAGGTGGCACTGGAGAACCTTTGGATGTTCTGTTGCTGATCAAGAGTGTACCAGACAGTGCCTTCCTTGACTGGGTTTCATGAAAATGGTGTAGAACAGAGCTGCCAGTATGGTGGAGCCTGCTGAGTAGTGGGCCCAGAGCTGTGGTGTGCAGTTGTGTGATAAAACATCTGTGGTGGGGTCATGTGGATCTTACTTCGGCTTCCAAATGCTTGTGATTGACATGGTGCAGCCAGCAGACTTTTGTATATTAAGCCATCTTGTTAGATGGAGAGTTTTCAGGGCAATGTTCAGAATCAAGATGCTACGGTCAAGGGGGCAAACAATGTGGCATAGAAGCCTGATTGGTGCATTCTCCATCAGACCCTTACCCACCACACGTGACAGAACTCCCTCCAGCACTGTGTTCCAGTTGAACTCCTTGTATTTTGTGAAGCAAATACCAAACTCCCAGTGCAGCAACAAGAAACACAACAAAATTGGAGAATGACCAAATGGCTTCACAGTCTACACGGAAAGATTCTTAGACCCCAGTGGCCACAGCTTACCCACAAAGAGAGAATTCAGCACTGCTGCCTCATGTTCATTGGAAAATAAGAAACCATGTCCTCCATGTAACATAGATGCATACACAGCTTTGATGATCTCACTACAAAGGAAGCTAAAGCTCCTGAAAACAACATATATTTCAAGTGTACAATCTCAAAGACAGTTTCCCAGATGTCTTGAGGCCTGCACACTTCCATGTTTGTGGAGTGTTTACAGTCTCCATTACTTTTGGAAACTCCTCTACCACCTCCAGTGTTGTGAACTCCCGAGCATTTTCCATTCCAGATATGTATTCATAGATTTTCTAACTCTTCTCCTCTAATTGTATCTTAATTGGGGCGAAGGTAATGTCAAGGCATTGTTCTGGATGAGAGTGGGAAGATTTTTTTGTAGCACATATTTGCATACACATTGGATTCATTTTCCAATTATTAATTCAAAATACTTAATCCCTCATAGTAACCCACTCCCTACTAGACTCTGACTACAAATCCTAATATGATGGATAAAAATAGACCAAACCAAATTGAAATACAAGCAGTTCAGAGGATGCCAGGTGTACATTTGGACGTTCATTTTGCATTATATATGGTAGGAGTTTTAAATCTAGTAAATTTTTTGTTGAAACACTTCTCCATGTGTTTTTAAAGTTAACAAATATGTGAATTCATGTCTCCATTTCTCTGTAGCCTAATCAGCACATATATTTTTATATGCACATATAGAATCCTACCTGGTACCACACGTACATTCTTGTGAGGTGGCTGACTTGGCAGATACAAATTGTAAGAAGAGATCACTCCTGTTAAACACTGTTGGAACTGAAAATTCAACCTATGAGTGAGTATCCTAGCTGAACAACATTATACATAAATTCATGTTCAGTAAAATGAATATTTTTAGATCTGTGGATGATATATATTTCATGGTGAATTTCATTTGGCTTGTATATTAATACTTTTTAATTTCTGTGTGTGTATTTTAATGTCTGCATATATATATATATATATATTTTTCCAGAGTTTTCAAAATATGAAATAAATGTATCTTATTATTTACTCCCTAATTTCATTAATATTTAAGTGCGTATTTATAATCAACTTTTCATAAGATTATTCTAAGACATATTCATCCTCCTGAAATACGTATTTGTTTCCTAGTACTGAAAACTAAGTTCAGTGAATTGTGCATACATATCCTAATATTTTTACACTAATTGACCCAGGTTAATATAAATGCAAGTAGATTCCTATGGGACATGATGTGTATTTTGACGTTCATTTTTTTTCAACACTTGTACATTACTATTTCCTCAGTTTATGCACATCATAAGATATATATTTCATCCACAAGTTCACAAATTTAAAGGCTTTTGTTTCACTTTCAATCACTTCCTGCTTCAGAACACTTGTATTCCTCCAGGTTACATGACTGGTTTTTCATGAGACTTCTTTCCAAACACATTATTTTCGATTTCCACAATTACCTTTGAAGCAAAACTCACACATTCTTCATGATAAACCATAACCCTAATATTACCATTAGATGTATAACTGGTTTGAATGAATGGATATATATCAATATAAGGTTTCCTGTATATTTTCAGATATCAACTCGAACCATTATTTAAGTTGGAACCAGTTATATTATTTATTTACATTATGGTCTATTCATGCATTATTTCTATATTCATAGACACAGTGTACACCTATTTGTATTCAAAATACTAATTTACACGTCTTCAAAATACTGTTCCTAGAAATGGTGAAAGAAATACTCATGTCACCTGATCTACATATACATTTTATCACAGTAATATTCTGGAAACAAAAAGCAAATGTCACACTTCTGATTGTACTAAAGCCTAAATGGAAATTGAACATGGATTACTAAAATCATCCATGTCCAGGTTGCCTATTGCTCTCAAATGTCGATCCTATTGGTGACTACATATTTGTTTCTTTCTAAGATTATATATTCAACCTCAAATCTGTTGAAAATGTCTAATCCAATTACTCACCTTATACTTTGCCTGATTTCCTAATGTCTCTATTGATATATATTTTCCCCAGTTCATCATTGTGACTGCCTCTTAACATGTGCTGATATTTACATTTACTGTCTACATGAAACCCTATTGCTAAAGACCATTTTGTCCAAATCCTATACTCACTCATCTTTCTAAAACTACCGACTATCTTTCTAATCCTACCAACTATCCCTTTTTGACTGCATGTTCTCTTCGACATTCAATCATCCAAGGTACAATGTCCTATACCATTGTATATTGATTTATCTGAGACATCTGTGCAGAAATTAATTCAAAGCTAAGTATCCTAATCAAGGGCACAATGCCCTTCTGGGCATCAAATCTTACCTAGATTTCTGTTTTCATATTTATATTTCAACTGTATATTTTGTAAATATCGCATGTTCCCATAACCATTATTCATCCTGCAGAATTATTCCTAACCCAATCGAACATGTTGTTAACCCTAACCATACACTGTTCACTCAATCTAACTTTACAGAAGAGCAGGGAAAGAGTTGATCTTCCAATACTGGATTGTAGGGTATCTTCCATCTGATGAGAACCTCAAAGGTCCATGCAGAAATGATACGTGGAGAAGAAGGAGGCAGCTATGAAGGACCTGAGAGAGCAAAAGTCATTTTCAATGTTAAACAACCGGGTCAGGATGAAGAGATGTATCTGAATCAGCCTTTCTCTTCTTAATGTAGAGAAGATGGACAAAACCAGTCCTGTGAGAAGAGCTGTTCCCGGGTGCCTATTGTTGATATACCATTCTAACTTGTGAAACTGTCACAGGAAGTACGGGCAGTCTCCATCTACTGGGACCCTTAGAAGCAAATATCAGTACACACTTCCTTGGTGATGGAACACTCTGAACTTGGGATCCAGGAAGCCAGGCACCCAGAGTCAGTCCCAGTCCCAGTCCCAGTGGTCTCAAATGTTTGGATTTACCAAGGACAGAGTCAGTCTTTGTTGGTACCTACTGAAGTGAGAATGGCCAAATGCCAGGAGACCTCTGAAGAGGAGCCTTTTCTGAGAAAGCAGGTAGTGGCTCAACCATGGCTCCTGACAACTTCACAGAGTTGGTGAAGAAGACCAGATCTGAGACAGAACAGGCCATTTTTGGGGAACATAGTATGGACCACCAGTCAGAGGACACTCAAGATATTCACCAACATACTTGGGGGAAGGAGGTGCCGTTGTGAATGTTGGTGTGAGTTTGTGGTTTTGTCTCTTTTCTGAGAATAGGTAGGAAAGACTGTTTGTTTGTTTGGACTGGAATGTTTCTAGAAAGTCGTTTGACAACGTGAGTGTTTCTATGTCTGTGCATTCCACTGTATCTGTGGTTGTAGACATTTGAAAAGCGAATGCATCAATGGTTGTGTCCTGTCTAGTAGAAAGCTTGCCAGCATTCATCCTGCACAATTAAAGAATGGAGAGAGGCTTGCCTTATGGATGGGCAACACCTACTATCTTCCTAAGTTCTTGTTTTCTTCCTGAATACTGGCCACTCTCCAGAATAGCCTCATGGTTTGGTTTCCAAGATATGTACCACCTTCAAGATCTGTTACATGGCCATGTACTGGATAGCTGATGAGAATAGAAGCATCTCAGAAAACTCACATATCAGTGTGACCATTAAAGTCTCAGTGGAAAAACACTGCATTGGGCCTTTTGCTTACCTATTGTTCTGTTGTCCTGAATGTCAGGAAGATCTTTGCCCCAGGCCACCCCTTTGTGAAGCCAGAAGAAAAGAGTTTTCAAATGGAAATGAATGGGCATCACCTGTGGCTCTTTGCTTAATTGCTTTGGAAAGAGATGTGGCTGAATAAGCCTCTTTGCCCTATGTGAGGCAGTGGCTTAGATTCTCAGCACCTGATGGATCTAAAGAAAGTTTCCCAGTTTGCATGCAAAATGAAAATGGCCAAAAGAGCAGTCATTGTGGACGAAGTCTCTCGCCTTCCTCTGTAAGCTTCTTGACCTCCATCAAGTGAGAATAGGGATCCTTTGTGTCAAATCAGTTCTTCAAAGCCCTACAGAGGCTAGTACATAAGGGCTTGTGTTTTCTCATGACACCAATTCACATAAAGAATCTATACCAGACAGTCAGTAGGCCTCAAGTTAGAGAAGCAGAGCAGTATTAAGAGCAGGACTATTTGATCACTATTGGTTCACAGGAAGGGAGTCCAGGCCACCCTGACTTTAGGCAAATGAGGGGCAAGGGAGTTTATTTGGAAAACTGTCTTGGGCTGTGCCCCTCATGGAAACCTCCAGCCAGAGGCTATGAAGAGTGTCTATGTGGAAGAAGATGAGGGCCATTTGGGAGTGTTTTGGTTTTAATTGTGGTCATTTGTGTGGTGGTTGGAAGAGATGACTAGGTCCACGTGGCTTGAACTCTGGTGTGATTCCCCTTACAGACTGAGTTCAGGAACTGACCTCAGAGAAGTATTGCCATGAATTGTGTTGGGATTTTAGGAGACCACGCATGAGAGTTGCCTTTGGAAACTGAGATCAATGCCCAGGGTGGCTTTCCGCAGAGCATTGTCAATCTCTGCCAGGGCATCACATTATTTTATTCTGAAAGACTTGGCAGCCATTGTTGACAGTCAAAACACACATGGGCCTCACATTGTAGACCTCAATGGGCCTGGCTTCATGTGTCCTTTTGGCCACTCTTTGGGAAGCCTTGCCTCTGAGAGTTCTCCAGAGTTTCCTTGAAATGTGCTTCCTCAAACATTAATGGTTTCTGAATGAATTGAAACCCACAATTTCTCCAACTTCATCCTTGAAAAATGGCTAGATAAATACAATGAAATTTTTGAAATTTTCATGACCAGGTGGCACTGGAGAACCTTTCAATGTCCTCTTACTGATGAAGTGTGTACCAGACAGTGCCTTGATTGACTGGGTTTCATGAAAATGATGTAGAACAGAGATGCCAGTATGTTGGAGCCTGCTGAGTAGTGGGCCCAGAGCTGTGGTGTGCAGGTGTGTGATAAAACATCTGTGGTCGGGCCATGTGTATCTGACATTGACTTCCAAATGGCTTGTGGCTGACATTGTGCAGCCAGGAATCGCTTATATGTCTGATAACTCTCCATATAAGGCATCTTGTTATATGGAGATGTTTCAGCACAATGTTCAGAATCAGGTGCTATGGTCAAGGGGACAAGCTATGTGGGATAGAAGCCTGGTTGATGCATTCTCCTGCAGACCCTGATCTATTTCATGGACAGAACTCTCTCCAGCACTGTGTCCCAGCTGAATTCCTTGTATTTTGTGAAGCAAATAACAAACTCCCAGTGCAGCAGCAAGAAACACCATGAAAAGTGGAGGATGACCAAATGGCTTCACAGTCCACACGGGGAGTCACTTAGCCTTCAGTGGCCACAGTTTACCTACAAAGAGTGAATTCAGCACTGCTGCCTCATGTCCTTTGGAAAATAAGAAACCATGTCCTCCACGTCACATAGATGCAGATCCAGCTTTGATGGTCTCATTAGAAAGAAAGCTAAAGCTCCTGACAACAACATATATGTCAAGTGCCCATCCTCAGAGGCAGTTTCTAAGGAAGTCTTTAGGCCGGCAGAGCTGCATGTTTGATAGCGTTAACTATTAGACCAGGATGCAAGAAAAGACCACTGACTCCAATTAAAATCAAGTTAAAGCAAGCTTATAATTTCCACTGCCCAGGTGGCCTCTCCCTCCCAAAACAGTGGGAACAAGACAGCCACCCAAATTTCCTACAGCCCAGGTTTATAACCCAGAATTTTACACTACAGGGGGGTTACAAATATCAGAACTCTGACAAGCATCACACTAATCGTAGTTTATATATATATATATATATATATATATATATATATATATATATATATATATATTTTTTTTTTTTTTTCTTTTTTTTTTGCTGGCCCCAACATCAGAATTTATGAAAACCATTAGAACCTCAGAGAGGGTCATTGTCTGGCCAGGGAAGGCCAGTTTTTATGAGGTGTCAATAAAGTTTCATAGAGGGCTGTTCCTGGTCAAAGAGCCAGGCATGGGTGAGTTCAAGGCCACGGGCAGGCATTGCAAGCAGGTTCAGAATTTGGTGTAATTTATAGTTAAGCAAAATTTTCTTTTCATGGCTTTGTGGCAAGATGGATCCCAATTTTAATAAAAGATCAGGTTGGGTCTATCATTCCCCCCTTTTCTAATGTGTCCCTTTCAAATCTTTGATAGGGTAGGGGAAGAGCACTGAGGGAATTTTAATACCTCACGTAACAGTCTCCATATTTTTTGAACTCACACAAAACCAGTCTCCCTGATTTTACCTGACTTAATTAATTACTTAAAATGAAAGTCTATTTATTTTTGGCTCCATTGTTGTAATAAGAGTGGCGTCACTCATTTTGGCTTCTTCTGAGCTGAGAGAGGGTGACATGAGGGGGCACAGCATGAGGGACATGAGTTGCCTTTTAGAAGTCAGTTCGGTTTGAAGTCTGGTTGTGGTAGAACAGTTTGTAAAGTCATCTGGGGATGGGTTCTTCTATGAGAGAAACAAAAACCATGAGTACTGAATAAATGTTGCAGCAGCTGAAACAAGTCACTGTATAGATGTCCCCTCATCTGTCTTCAATATCCCCAGTTATCAGGATTTTCAACTTAATATTTAACTTTTAGTGTCACAGTTGTCCCACCCCATAAGATACAGTTTAATAATTTAATGTCATCTGATCTTGCAAATTCCTTTTACTAGTATGACCTCTGTGTGTAATAGAGAAACCTTTAATTCTGTTAGTCAGGGCTGGATAATCATACTAGCAAACACCAAGCCTACCTGTGTAGGTTAGGAATATCTGTAGGCCTTAAACAAAAAACTTCTGCCTCTGGTAGCTCCTCTTGATAGTCTCTTTTTATTCTCATCAGGCATTCCTCTCTGAGAATCCTTCTTTGTAGCCTCCAGTCTTACTTATTTTGGGAGGCTACCATAAAGTGTATACGTTAAAATATTATTATAACTATTATTATTTAAAATGCCCAGGAATGGCTGTATTTTGGGTTTATCTGTCTTTGCTAAGAGTTTAAGATGAAGCAGTAAAACTGACTTTTGTTTCTATCTATTGTTAACAGTCAGCTGAGATTTTATGGGAGTCATTTCTGGGGAAACTTGAAAGCAGCTTCTCAGTTCTGCTAGTGCCATTTGCGCTAGGTGATTCCAGGTCTTGCTTGACCATGTGGCTTCTCTCGGAAGCATCAGGAATATCTCCCTTCTCTGATGACTCTCTTCTTCGTAGAAAATGCACTGATTGGCTTTCTGTTCTCCAGTGGTCTCATTAATCTTCCTGATCAGGAGGTTATGTGGCTCAGAGTTGCAAAGTTCTTTAGAGAAGTCTCCTGTTCCCTGGATACAGACTGACTCAGAGGGCAAGAGCCAAATATTTGTTTTATTGTCCCTTTTCATTTAAATTAAATTTTAAATCCTAATCTTAAACATCCAGCAAATAAATTTTAACAGCCTTATATTAAGAGTACTGTGCTTTAATGTCTATAATTTAAAATTATTTATCTTTTTATTATTTGGGATCTGTATTTTTCTGTCTGTCTTGTAGGTGATGACTTATTATCTTAAATTAACCAATATTGTGTTCTAAAAGCAACTCTTTTGTAAAACACTAACAGGGAATCTTTAGTTAACTTATAAGGAAATTCAAAATAAAATTAACAAGAGTAAAAATACTTAGTTCGTGTAATAGCTACCCTGAATTTTAGGCTGAGTTATACATTATATCCCCTTTTTGAGATCCTAGTAATCTTGACAGAAAAACATAACTTTAAATTAAATAACATCTGACCTACTGCTTTCGTAGTTATTCTCACATGTTGTAAGATGAGACACAGAGCCTTATCTCAGGTAAGGCAGGGCTCTATATAAATCTTAAGTGTTTTAGTTCTAAAGCTGATCTTTGTTTTTTAAATATCATTTTACACAGTTTACATAAATTGTTTGAGGTCACATGAATATTAGCTAACTCCATATGATATCACATTTAAAACATGAAGTAAAGAAAGGCTGAAAGTTTTTAACCTTTACATAGATTAGGCGCTCATTAACTTAAAAATATATTTAAATTTTTTCCCAATGTAAAAAGTAACATAAAACATTATATATCTTATTGATAACAAGTAAATAAATCCCCAATATATATATATTTTTACCATACAACTTCAGAACACCAGCTTGATGAAATGCTCTTTTAAAGTTTCTACCTTACAGAATTGTACACCTGGAAGATATGAGCACATTAATAGCATCACAATGACATTGATGTTTTTACATTAGCCAAGTTTAGCTTTTAAAGAAATGGCAGTAGAGTGCTCTAAAATAACAGTTCTTATTTAATCAGTTGTTTAATTTTTATGGTTGCTTGTTCTAGAAAAATAAAACTTTATAAACACAATGTTATGGGTAAACTTTTGTTTTAAGAAATTTGTGTCGCTTTATCACATGACTGATTTTTACAATCTTATACAGACTTTAGAACAAACTTATACAGACCTTACTAAATCAATCAGATATCTAACAAAAGTACTCATGAATGAGTAATCCCTTATCAAATTTACTTCACTTATTTATCAAAATATTAGAGAAATGTATTGAACAGTGTAAACCATTTCTTTGTTAAAGGAAAAGTCCTAGAACCAAGGCATATTAGACATTTTATAGACATTAATATTTTATTAGATTTTTGAGCAGCTAGAAAAACTTGTAAGCTTAAATTTAAAGACATTTATTGTTATTTGCTTATCCAAATTTAAAGTGAATCATTTAAATCACGTGAATTAAAGATCTTTGAATCCACTTTTTAAAATTTGTTTTTATGAGTGCTTTTTTTTAATGATCGCTCCTTATATATGTTAATTTGTATATCACATATATGATATACGAACATATGGATATATAGACATACAACACATAACAAAAGTGTGCACAAATAATAATAGTAAGGCCTTGTAGCTTTTCGCAGGTAAAATCTCCATTGCAATGTTTCAAAACTCCACTGTTGGTCAAATATAGAACTGATCAGAAAAATATTAACCTAGTTCTGTAGGATCAAAATAATGAGCTCAAAAAAAATACAGAATCTAAGGAAAAAAATGAGAGTACTAGAAAAAATGACTGGCTAGTAATTAGTAAATACCATACGATATACCTTTTTTTTCCCACTTAGACATCAGATCAGTCTCCTACTGAGTTTGCAGGCTTCTTTCATTTACATTTCAACATAAGTCCTGGCTGAGTTCTGGAAGGAGCTGGACAAAACTGCTATTCTAAGCAGACACCTCAGGCCTAAGGCACTTTAACCATAATTTTCAGGTGAGGATGTTGAAAATTATGATACAATTTTAAGATACAATTCACAAAATTTTATACCTTAACATCTTTTTTTGTCAACAGATACCATACTATGATGTACTATCCTTGTCCAAATTAATGCACTGATACACACTGTGACATTTTCCCAGGCTACCCAATTAAAAATTGGTTAAAAAAAAAACTGAATGATTGCGAAGTTACTTGCCAACTTGGAAGTAGAATTCTTTAGTTTTCCATTTTAAGTATTTAAGTTCTCTGGCATGAATTATCTGAAATCATAAACTAAAAAATTACCTAAAACCGACTTTTAACTTCAAGATTGTGCAATGCTTCAAAAACCCATTCAGATACCATATTGTTACAATAAAACATCATCCTTTAGACACACATTCAGCTAAGATCATTCCCAAGAAACAATTTATAATATCAACACATTATTGCACATGTCTTAAATGGCCAGAAACAAAGACAAAAGACAGACAGAAAGGAGCTCCAGACTATGGCTGACAGGACAGAAGCCTTTAAAACAGCAGAAAAGAGAAAAATCTCCTACACCAGTGGCACGATATATGTCCCCACAAGGGCATCAGATGTTTTCACAGAGGGGGAACCTGAAATGCAATATCAAAGGTCTCCATGGTGACTTTACTGCATTTAGTGTCTCCTTTTTCTTTTTCTCTTTTTTAAGAAGACAGAAGTGGCATAATACTTACAGTGCAGGGAAGGAAGGAGGGAATTCACTGAAGCAACAGGGCTTCGGCAGCTGCTGGGAGTCCCTCAGTCCCGTCTTTTACTTACAGGATTAGCTCCTCTGGTTCGGTTCCACCCCAAGCACGCTGAATCTCCTAACATTTCAGTAGTCAGCTCTCAAAAATTCCAGGGTCAGGGGCGGTATCAAAATTTGTAACTTAAATTTCGGTTCCGAACCTTGAAGCCAATTAATACCAATTTAATATAAGGACAGGGTTTGAGAAAAAGTAAAAGGGAGGTTTACTGCTTTGCTAACAAAGGAGAAAAACAGGGGACTTTGTCCAAAGTTGTGACTCTCTTGATCTGGAGGGACAAGGGGTTTTAAAGGAGTTTCACTTGTTAACCTGGGAGATACTCAGTTATTAGTTCCCCAGCAGGCATTGCCCTCTGCCGTGGGTGTGCTCCAGACAGCCAGCTAGGGGCTTCTCTCATCCTGCTTAACAAAGGAGGTTATAGTGCATCACATTTCTTTAAAACACAGTCCAAAGGGGTGTCAGGCTTACATGATTTATTACCCATTTTCAAGTCCAATATCCTTAAGTTTTTACCACAGAAATCACACAACAAAACTCACAAAAACAAACAAATAAAAAACATTTAGAACACAGAATAAAACACACACACAAAAAAAAACAGAAACTCAGCAAATAAACAGAAAACCAGAGGAGCAATACAGCGTCTTGCTAAAGCTCCGGGGTAGGAGCTCCTGCATGCCAGTCGGCACCTCTCTACACTTTCAGAGGTATTCCCTACAGAACAGAACAGAGGAAAGAAGGATTCCTATTACTGTCCCAGACAGGAGTATATGTGAGCCTTCCCAGGCCACCTCTCTGTCATCAGAAGAGTACTCCCTTAACCGGATATCAGATGTTATAAAGGCGCCTCTTACCTATGAAGGCCTCCTCCACCAGGTGCTTGATAATAGTTTTAGTGCGATGGTTCACTGCAGTGATCCACGGACTGAAGGCTCATTCCAAGGTTTTGGAACTTGGCTCTCCAGCCCGGAGTCCTGGAGGATAGGCCAGTTTCAGAATTTCCAGCAGTCTGGCTTTGTGATCTGGTCGGGTCATGTTGCTGGGGAACTCCAAAATGTTAGTCCAGGACACAAGAAAAGACCACTGACTCCAATTAAAATCAAATTAAGGCAAGCTTAATATTTCAAGCAGCCGGGCTGCCTCTCCCTCTCAAACTGGCGGGAACAAGACAGCAACCCCTCCTTTCCTACAGCCCAGCTTTATAGCCCAGAAAGTTACACAAAAGGAGGGTTACAGAAAACAGAACTTTGACAAGCATCACACTAATTGTAGTTTACATTTTTTTTTCTGGCCCCAGCATCAGAAATTATGAGGACCATTAGAGCCTCTGAGAGGGTCGTTGTCTGGCCAGGGAAGGCGAATATTTATGAGGTGTCATTAAAGTTTCAGAATGGGCTGTTATCTGGTCAGAGAGCCAGGCATGGGTGAGTTCAAAACATGGTCAGGCATTCTAATCAGGTTCAGAATTTGCAGTAATTTATACTAAAGCAAAAATTATCTTTTCATGGCTTTGTGGCAAGATGGCTTACAATTTTAATGAAAGATCATGTTGGGTGATCAACCCTGTCCCTTACTTTTGGAAAATCCTCTACCACCTCCAAGGTTGTGAACTCCTGAGCATTTTCCATTCCAGATATGTATTCACAGAATTTCTAACTCTTCTTCTCTAATTGTGTCTTACTTGGGGCGAAGGTAATGTCAAGCCATTGTTCTGGATGAGAGTGGGAAGAATATTGTGCAGCACATAATTGCATACACATTGGATTCACTTTTCAATTTTCCAATTGAAATACTGAATTCCTGACAATAACCCATACCCTTCTAGACGCTAACTACAAATACTAATATGATGGAGAAAAATAACCCAAACGGAATTGAAATATAAGCAGTTCAGAGGAGGCATGGTGTATATTGGACTTGCCTTTTGCAAGATAAATTGTAGGTGTTATAAATGTAGTCATTTTTTAATTGAAATTGTTTTATATGTGTATTAAAGTTAACAAATATGTGAATTCCTATCTCCCTTTCGCTGTAACCTATTCAGCACATTAATTTTTATATGCCCATATAGAATCCTACCTGATATCACACGTACATTTTTGTGAGGTGCCTGACATTGCAGATACAAATTGTGAGAAGAGATCACTCCACCTAAACGCTGTTGGAACTGAAAATTCAAGCTAATGGTGAGCTTCCTAGTTTAATAACATTATACATAAATCCATGTTCAGTAAAATGAATATTTTTGGATCTGTGGATGATATATATTTCATGGTGAAATTTGATTGGCATATATAATTCTACTTTTGAATGTCTTTGTGTGTGTTTGTGTGTGTGTGTGTATATATATATACACACACACACACAAACACACAATATATAAATCTCTAGATTTTTCAAAATATGAAATATATGTGTCTTATATACACTCCCTAAATTCATTCATGTTCATGTATGTGGATTAATATTCAACTTTTCACAAGATTATTCTCAGAAATATTCATCCACCTGAAATACATATTTGTTTTCTAGTACTGAAAACTAACTTCAGTGAAAGGTGCAAACAAATCCTAGTATTTCTACATTAACTGACCTAGTTTAACATCAATGCAAGTAGATTCCTATGGGACATGATGTGTATTTTGACATTAATTATTATTCAACACTGGTACATTACTATTTCTTCAGTTTATACACATCATAGGATATATATTTCATCCACTACTTAGCAAATTTATAGGCATTTGTTTCACTTTCAATCACTTCTTGCTCCAGAACACATGTATTTCCCTATGTTTCTTGACTGGTCTTTTCATGAGACTTTTTTTCAAATATATTATTTTCGATTTCCATGATCAATTTTTAAGCAAAACTCACACACCCTTCATGATAAAACATAACCCTAAGATGACCATTAGATATACAACTGGTTGGAATGATTGATTGTGTATCATTATAACATTTCTTATATATTTTCAGATATCCATTCAATCCATTATTTAAAGTGGATCCAGTTATATTATTTATTCCCAGTATGGTCTATTCATGCGTTATTGCTATATTCATAGACAGAGGGTATACCTATTTGTACCCCAATACAAATTTATATGTTCTCAAAATATTGCTCCTGGAAATGGTGGAAGAAATACTCATGTCACGTGATATACATATACATTTTATCACAGAAATATTCTGGACACAAAAAGCAAAGGTCACACTTTCAATTGTACCAAAGCCTAAATGGAAAGTGAGCATGGATTACTAAAAACATACATGTCCAGGTTGCCTAATGCTCTCAAATGTCAATCCTATTGGTGACTACATATTTGTTTCTTCCTAAGATTATATGTTCAACCTCAAGCCTGTTGAAAATGTCTAATCCTATCACTCACTTTGTACTTTGCTTGATTTCCTAATGTCTTTATTGATATCTGCTTTCCCTCATATTTTTCCCAGTTCATCATTATGACTGACTCTTCACATGTGCTGACATTTACACTCACTCTCTAACCGAAACCCTATTGCTAAAAAACGTTTTGTCCAAATCCTATACTCACTCTTCATTCTAAACCTAAAGAGTACCTTCCTCATCGTACTGAATATCGCTTTTTGACTGGATGTTCTCTTCAACATTCAATCATCCAAGGTACAAGGTCCTATGCCATTGTATATTGATTTATCTGAGACAACTGTGCAGCACATAACTCAAAGCTAAGAATACCACTTAAGGGTCCAATTCCCTTCTGGGCTTCAAATCTTTCCTAATTTTCTGCTTTCATACTTATATTTCACCTATATACTCTTGTAAATATCGAAGGTTGCCAATACCATTATTCATCTCGCAAAATGATTCGTAACCCAAATCAAACATGTTATTAACCCTAAACATACACTGTTCCCTCAATATAACTTACAGAAAAGCAGGGCAGAGTTGGTCTTACAATATAGGAATGTAGGTGATCTTCCACCTTCTGAGAACCTCAAAGATCAATGGAGAAATGATCCTTGGAGAAGATTTATGCAGCTATGTAGGACCTGAGAGAGCAATAGAAATCTTCCATGGCAAACAACCTGGTCAGGATGAATTGATGGGTCTAAATCAGCCTCTCTCTTCTTATTGTAGAGAAGTTGGAAGAAACCAGGCCTGTGTGGAGAGCTGTTCCCGGGTGCCTAAGGTTGATATTCCATTCTAACTTCTGAATGTGTCACAGGATGTTGGGGCAGCCTTCATCTCATGGGAACCTTGGAAGCAACTGTTAGGACAAAGTGGTTTTCAAGGCAGTGACCTCATTCAGTTCCTGAAGGAAGTGACCTCTTCTCACTTCCTTGGTGATGGAATTCTCTGAACTTGGGATCCAGGAAGCCAGGCACCCAGAGCCAGACCCAGTCCTAGTCCCATTGGGCTTACTTGTTTGCTTTTCCCAAGAACAGAGTCAGTCTTTCTTGGTACCTACTGATGTGAGGATGGCCAAATGCCAGCAGATCTCTGAAGAGGTACCTTCCCTGAGAAAGCAGGTAGTGGCTCACCGCTGTCTCCTGACAACTTCACAGAGTTGGCCAAGGAGACCAGATCTGAGACAGGACAGGCCATTTCGGGGGAACATAATATGGCCCACCAGTCAGAAGACACTCTGGATAGTCACAGACCTACTTGGGGGAAGGAGGTGGCTTTGCCATTGTGGGTGTGAGTTTGTGGTTTTTTTCTCATGTTCTGAGAATAGGTAGGAAAGGCGTTTTTTTTGGTGTGGAGTGGACTGTTTCTAGTAAGTCCTTTGACATTGTGAGGGTTTCTATGTCTGTGTATCCCACTGTATCTGTGGTTGTAGACATTAGAAAAGAGAATGAATCAATGGACTTGTTTTCTCTAGTAGAAAGCTTCCCCACATTAATACTGCCCATTTGATTAATGGACTTCACTTTGCCTTATGGATGGGCAACACCTACTGTCTTCTTAAGTTACTCTTTTCTTCGTGAATTCTGGCCACTCTACAGAATACGCTCATGGTTTTGTGTCCCAGATATGTAACACCACAAGGCTCTGTGACATGGCCATGTACTGGATAGCTGAAGAGAATGAGAGCATCTCAGAAAACTCAGATATCAGTGTGACCAGTAAAGTCTCAGTGAAGAAACCCTTCTTGGGCCATTTGCTTACTTCTGATTCAATTACCCTGAATGTCAGGAAGGTCTTTGCCTCATGCCAACCCTTTGTGAAGCCTGAAGAAAACTGTTTTCATATGGAAATGAATGGGCTTCACCTGTGGCTCTTTGCTTAATTGCTTTGGAATGGGATGTGTCTGAATCAGTCTCTGGTCCTTGTGTGAGGCTGTGACTTAGATTCTCAGCACCCAATGGATCTGAATAAAAATCCTATGTGCTTCCCAAACCGAAATGGCCAAAAGAGAAGTCATTGTGGATGAATTTTTTTGCCTTCTTGTTTTAGGTTCCTGACCTCCATCAAGTGAGAATAGGGATGCTTTGGATTAAATGAGTTCTTCAAATCCATGCAGAGGCTAGACCATATTTGCTTGCGTTTTCTCATGACTCCAAATCACTTAAAGAATCCATACCTCACAGCCAGTAGGCCTCAAATTGGAGAAGCGGAACACTTTAACAGGAGGAATATTTGATCACTCCTGGTTCACAGGAGTAGTGTCCAGGCCACCATGATTTTAGGCAAATGAGGGGCAAGTGAGCTTATTTTGGACATTTTCTTAGGCTGTGCCCCTCATAGAAATCTCCAGCCAGAGGTTATGATGAGTGTCTTTATGGAAGAAGATGAGGGCCCTGTGGGAGTGTTTTGATTTTAATTGTGGTGATTTTTGTGGTGGTTGGAAAGAATGACTGGGTCCACCTGAGCTTGAACTCTGGTGTGATTCCCCTTAGAGACTGAGTTCTAGAACTGAACTCAGAGAAGTATTGCCATGAATCGTGTTTAGATTTTAGATGGCCATGCATGAGACTCACCCATGAAAACTGAGATCTAGGCCCAGGGTGTCTTTCCACAAAACAATGGGAATCTCAGGCAGGATATCACATGATTTTATTCTGAAAGATTGGCAGGTATAGTTGAGAGTCAAAACACACATGGACCTCACATTGTAGACCTCAATTTGCCTGGCTTCATGTGACCTTTTGGCAACTCTTTGAGAAGCCTTGCCTGTGAGTGTTCTCCAAAGCTTTCATTGAAATGAGCTTTCTCAACACTTAATGGTTCCTGAATGATTTGAAACCCACAGTGCCTCCAACTTAATCTTTGAAAAATGGTTAGATAAATACCATGAAATTTTTGAAATTCCCATGACCAGGTGGCACTGGAGAAACTTTGGAAGTCCTGTGGTTGATCATGTGTATACCAGAGAATGCCTTGTTTTACTGGGTTTTATGTAAATGGTGTAGAACAGAGATGCCAGTAATTAGTATCCTGCTGAGTAGTGGGCCTAGAGCAGTGGTGGGCAGGTGTGTGATAAAACACCATGGTGGGGCCATGTGGATCGGCCATTGGCTTCCAAATGGATTATGACTGACATAGTGCAGAAATCAGACACTTATATGTAAAGGCATTTTTTATATGGAGAGGTTTCAGGGCAATGTTCAGAATCAGTTAACTATGGTTATTGGGGCAAGCTCTGTTGGATAGAAGCATGGTTGGTGCATTCTCCTGCAGACCCTGACCCACCACACGTGACAGAAGTCCCTCCAGCACTGTATTCTAGTAGAACTCCTTGTATTTGGTGAAGCAAATACTAAATTCCCAGTGCAGCAGCAAGAAACACCACAAAAAGTGGAGGATGACCAAATGTCTTCAGAGTCCACACGAGGAGACACTTAGCCTCCAGTGGCCACAGTTTACCTACAAAGAGAGAATTCAGCACTGCTGCCTCATGGTCGTTGGAATATAAGAAACCATGTCTTCCAGGTCACATAGATGCAGACCCATCTTTGATGGTCTCACTACAAAGGAAGTTAAAGCTCATGACAACAACATATATTTCAAGTGCCCAACCTCAGAGGCAGTTTCCCAAGAAGTCTTAGGCCAGCAGAGCTCCATGTTTGGGGAGTGTTTACCCTGTTCTTTACTTTTGGAAACTCCTCTACCACCTCCAAGGTTGTGAACTCCCGAGCATATTCCATTCCAGATATGTATTCACAGATTTTCACACTTTTCTACTCTAATTGTGTCTTACTTGGGGCCAAGCTAATATCAAGGCATTGTTCTGAATGTGAGTGGAAAGATTTTTGTGTAACACATATTTACATACACATTCGATTCATTTTTCAATTTTCTATTTGAAATACTGAAGCCCTGAAACTAACACATACCCTACTATACTCTGACTTATAATTCTAATATGATGGTGAAAAATAACCCAAACAGAATAGAAATACAAGCAGTTCCGAGGAGGCATGGTGTATTGTTACAATTGGTTTTTGCATTATATAGTGTAGGAGTTATAAATCTAGTCAATTTTTTTGTTGAAATAGTTCTACATGTGTTTTTAAAATTAAAAAATATGTGAATTCCTGTCTCCCTTTCTCTGTAGCCTATTCAGCACATGTATTTTTATATGCACATATAGAATTCTACCTGGTACCACACATACATACTTGTGAGGTAACGGAATTGGCAGATGCAAATTGTGAGAAAGGATCACTCCTCCTAAATGCTGTTGGAACTGAAAATTCAACCTATGGGTGAGCTTCCTAGTTGAATATCATTATACATTAATCCATGTTCAGTAAAATGAATATTTTTCGATCTGTGGATTATATATATTTCATGATGAATTTCGATTGGCATATATATTGCTACTTTTTTTTCTTTTATTGGTTGCTCAAAACATTACAAATCTCTTGACATATAATATTTCTTACATTAGATTCAAGTGGCTTATGAACTCCCATTTTTAGCCCAAATAGAGATTACAGAATCACATCGGTTACACATCCACATTTTTACATAATGCCCTATTAGTTACTGTTGTATTCTGCTACCTTTCCTATACTCTACTATCTCCCCTCCCCTCCCTTCCTATCTTCTCTTTTTCCCCCATCTACTGTAATTCATTTCACTCCATGTTTATTTTCCCATTCCACTCACAACGATATGTAATTTTGTGTAACAATGAGGGTCTCCCTCCATTACCATGCAATTTCCCTTTTCTCTCACTTATCCTCCCACCTCATGTCTCTGTTTAATGTTAATCTTTTCTTCCTGCTATTGCTCCCTACTCTGTTCTTAGATGCTCTCCTTATATCAAAGAAGACATTTGGCATTTGTTTTTAAGGGATTGGCTAGCTTCACTTAGCATAACCTGCTCTTATGCCATCCATTTCCCTCCAAATTCTATGATTTTGTCATTTCTTAATGCAGAGTAATACTCCATTGTGTATAAATGCCACATTTTTTTTATCCATTCTTCTATTGAAGGGCATCTAGGTTGGTTCCACAGTCTTGCTATTGTGAATTGTGCTGCTATGAACATGGATGTAGCAGTGTCCCTATAGTGTGCTCTTTTTAGGTCTTTAGGTAATAGACCGAGTAGGGGAATAGCTAGATCAAATGGTGGTTCCATTCCAAGCTTTCCAAGAAATTTCCATACTGCTTTCCAAATTGGGCGCACCAATTTGCAGTCCCACCAGTAATGTACAAGAGTACCCTTTTCCCGACATCCTCGCCAGCACTTGTTGTTGTTTGACTTCCTAATGGCTTCCAATCTTACTGGAGTAAGATGGTATCTTAGGGTGGTTTTGATTTGCATTTCTCTGACTGCTAGAGATGGTGAGCATTCTTTCATATACTTGTTGATTGATTGTATGTCCTCCTCTGAGAAATTTCTGTTCAGGTCCTTGGCCCATTTGTTGATTGGGTTATTTGTTATCTCATTGTCTAATTATTTAGTTCTTTGTATATTCTGAATATTAGGGCTTTGTCTGAAGTGTGAGGAGTAAAGATTTGTTCCCAGGACATAGGCTCAATATTTACCTCTCTTATTGTTTCTTTTGCAGAGAAAATCTTTTTAGTTTGAGTAAGTCCCATTTGTTGATTCTAGTTATTAACTCTTGTGCTATGGGTGTCCTATTGAGGAATTTGGAGCCCGACCCCACAGTATGTAGATCATAGCCAACTTTTTCTTCTATCAGACGCCATGTCTCTGATTTGATATCAAGTTCCTTGATCCACTTTGAGTTAACTTTTGTGCATGGCGAGAGAAAGGGATTCAGTTTCAATTTGATGCATATGGATTTCCAGTTTTCGCAACACCATTTGTTGAAGATGCTAGCCTTCTTCCATTGCATGCTTTTAGCTCCTTTATCGAATATAAGATAGTTGTAGTTTTGTGGATTGGTTTCTGTGTCCTCTATTCTGTACCATTGGTCCACCCGCCTGTTTTGGTACCAGTACCATGCTGTTTTTGTTACTATTGCTCTGTAGTATAGTTTGAAGTCTGGTATAGCTCTACCGCCTGATTCACACTTCCTGCTTAGCAATGTTTTTGCTATTCTGGTCCTTTTATTTTTCCATATGAATTTCATGATTGCTTTCTCTATTTCTACAAGAAATGCCATTGGGATTTTGATTGGCATTGCATTAAACCTATTGAGAACTTTTGGTAATATGGCCATTTTGATGATGTTAGTTCTACCTATCCATGAACAGGGTATATTTTTCCATCTTCTAAGATCTTCTTCAATTCTCTGTTTAGGGTTCTGTAGTTTTGAATGTATAAGTCTTACACCTTTTTTGTTAGGTTGATTCCCATGTATTTTATTTTTTCTGAGGATATTGTGAATGGGGTGCTTGTCCTCATTTCCATTTCAGAGGATTTGTCACTGATATACAGGAATGCCTTTGATTTATGCGTGTTGATTTTATATCCTGCCACTTTGCTGAATTCATTGATTAGCTGTAATAGTTTCTTTGTAGACCCTTTTGGCTCTGCTAGGTATAGAATCATGTCATCTGCAAATAGTGATAATTTGAGTTCTTCTTTTCCTATTTTTATGACTTTAATTTCTTTCGTCTAATTGCTCTGGCCAGTGATTCGAGAACTATGTTGAACAGAAGTGGTGAGAGAGGGCATCCCTGTCTTGTTCCAGATTTTAGAGGGAATGCCTTCTGTTTTTCTCCATTCAGAATGATGCTAGCCTGAGGCTTAGCATAGACTGCTTTTACAATATTGAGGTATGTTCCTGTTATCCCTAGTTTTTCTAGAGTTTTGAACATAAAGGGATGCTGTACTTTGTCGAATGCTTTTTCCGCATCTATCGAGATGATCATATGGTTCTTATTTTTAAGCCTATTGATGTGGTGAATAACATTAATTGATTTCCGTATATTGAACCAACCTTGCATCCCATGGATAAATCCTACCTGATGATGGTGCACAATTTTTTTGATATGTTTTTGTATCCGGTTCGCCAGAAGTTTATTGAGGATTTTTGCATCTAGGTTCATTAGAGATATTGGTCTGTAGTTTTCTTTCTTTGGAGTGTCTTTGTCTGGTTTAGGAATCAGGGCGATGTTGGCCTCTTAGAATGAATTTGGAAGTTCTCCCTCTTTTTCATTTTCCTGAAATAGCTTGAAAAGTATTGGTATTAGTTCCTCTTTAAAGGTTTTGTAAAACTCTGCTGTATACCCATCCGGTCCTGGGCTTTTCTTAGTTGGTAGTCTTTTGATGGTTTCTTCTATTTCCTCAATTGATATTGGTCTGTTTAGGTTGTCAATATCCTCCTGACTCAATCTGGGCAAATCATATGACTTAAGAAATTTATCGATGCCTTCACTATCTTATATTTTATTGGAGTATAAGGATTCAAAATAATTTCTGATAATCTTCTGTATTTCTGAAGTGTCTGTTGTGATATTGCCTTTTTCATCCCGTATGCTAGTAATTTGAGTTCTCTCTCTTCTTCTCTTCGTTAGCGTGGATGAGGGTCTGTCAATTTTATTTATTTTTTCAAACAACCAACTTTTAGTTTTGTCAATTTTTTCAATTGTTTCTTTTGTTTCTATTTCATTAATTTCAGCTCTGATTTTAATTATTTCTTGTCTTCTACTTTTTTGCCGTTGTTTTGCTCTTCTTTTTCTAGGACTTTGAGTTGAAGTATTAGATCATTTATTTGTTGTTTTTTTTTTTCTTTTTTTAAGGATTGAACTCCAAGCAATAAATTTTCCTTTTAGAACTGCTTTCAATGTGTCCCATAGATTCCGACATGTTGTGTCTGTGTTTTCATTTATCTCTAAGAATTTTTCAATTTCCTCCTTGATGTCTTCTATAACCCATTGATCATTCAGTAACCTATTTTTCATTCTCCAAGTGATGCATGATTTTTCCTTACTTCTTTTATTGTTGATTTTCAATTTCATTCCATTATGTTCAGATAAGATGCATGGTATTATCTCTACTCCTTTATATTGTCTAAGAGTTGCCTTGTGACATAATATAAAATCTATTTTTGAGAAGGATCCATGTGCTGCTGAGAAAAAAGTGTAACTGCTTGATCTTGGGTGGTATATTCTATATATGTCAATTAAGTCCAGGTTATTAATTATGTTATTGAGTTCTATAGTTTCCTTATTCAATTTTTCTTTGGAAGATCTATCCAGTGGTGAGAGAGGTGTGTTGAAATCTCCCATAATTATTGTATGGTGGTCTATTAGACTCTTGAACTTGAGAAGAGTTTGTTTGATGAACATAGCTGCACCATTGTTTAGGGCATATATATTTATGATTGTGATGTTTTGTTGGTGTATGGTTCCCTTGAGCTGTATGTAGTGTCCCTCTTCATCCCTTTTGATTAACTTTGGCTTGAAATCTATTTTATATGATATGAGAATGGACACTCCTGCTTGTTTCCAAAGTCCATATGAGTGATATGATTTTTCCCAACCTTTCACCTTCAGTCTATGTATGTCTTTTCCTATCAAATGCGTCTCCTGAAGGCAGCATATTGTTGGGTCTTGCTTTGTGATCCATTCTACTAGCCTGTGTCTCTTAATTGGTGAGTTTAAGCCATTAGCATTTAGGGTTATTATTGAGATATGGGTTGTTCTTCCAGCGATATTTGTTTATTTATGTTCCTAAACATGGTTTGTTTTCCTCTTTGATTATCCCCAGCCTTTACTGTACTCCCTCCCGCTGTTGGTTTTCATTGATATTTTCCATTTCCTCTTCCTGTAATATTTTGCCGAGGATGTTTTGAAGAGATGGTTTTCTAGCTGCAAATTCTTTTCACTTTTGTTTATCGTGGAAGGTTTTAATTTCATCTTCCATACTGAAGCTTAATTTTGCTGGATACACAATTCTTGGTTGGAACCCATTTTCTTTCAGTGTTTGAAATATGTTATTCCAGGATCTTCTAGGTTTCAGAGTCTGTGTTGAAAGATCAGCTGTTATCCTGATTGGTTTACCCCTAAATGTAATCTGCTTCCTTTTTCTTGTAGCTTTTAAAATTCTCTCCTTATTCTGTAAGTTGGGCATCTTTATTATAATGTGTCTAGGTGTGGATCTCTTATGATTTTGCACATTCGGCATCCTGTAGGCTTCTAGGATTTGGGATTCTGTCTCATTATTCAAGTCTGGGAAGTTTTCTCGTATTATTTCATTGAATAGATTGCTCATTCCTTTTGTTTGGACCTCTATACCTTCCTGTATCCCAATGACTCTTAAGTTTGGTCTCTTTATGTTATCCCATATTCTTGAATGTTCTGCTCATGGTTTCTTAACAGCTTTGCTGAGCTGTCTATGTTCTTCTCCAGTTGAAATACTTTGTCTTCATTGTCTGATGTTCTATCTTCTAAGTGTTCTACTCTGCTGGTAGTATTCTCAATTGAATTTTTAAGTTGGTTTATTGTTTCCTGCATTTCCAGGATTTCTGTTTGTTTGTTTTTTATACCCTCGATCTCCCTGTATAATTGATCTTTTGCTTCTTGGATTTGTTTATGTAATTCATTTTCGAAGTGGTTGAAGTGGTCTTTCATTGTCTGATTTTGCTGTCTAATGTCTTCCTTGAGACTCCAGATTATCTGAAGCATGTATATCCTGAATTCTTTATCTGACATTCCATCTGCTGCAGATATTACCTCTTCTAAAGTTGAGTTGACCTGCATTGCTTGTGGTCCTTTCTTTCCTTTTCTTTTCATACTGATCGCGTTTCTTTCTGCTTGGTGAAACTGTTGTGTTATTGATTTTTCCCCCTATATATTTATATTGCTCTTGTATAGTTGCAAAGTTTCCCTCGCAGGCTTTGGTGGTGGTTCTTCCCCTCCTCCAATTGGGGCAATGTGCCTACCACGCCGGCAAGTTGCTGTGCCTGTACTTTCGGTCTGCCTTGTCACAGGTCCGCCTATCTTGCAGGCGTGAGCAGCGGCTCTGTCCCTCCGCTGGCCGCTAGGCCTGTTCTGTCTGTCGTTTGCAGGTCTGTCTACCTAACAGGCGCTGGTGGCGGCCCTGCCCCTCCTCCAACCGGGGTCATGTGTCAGACTGGCCACTGGGCCTGTTTTGTCAGTGGTCACGGTACCGCCTACCTTGCCGGTGCGTGGGGCAACAGTGCCCCTCCGCAGGTTTCTGGGCCTGACCTGCCGGTGGGTCGCAGGTCATTCATTTTTTAGTTCTAGTAGTTTTTGTAGACCCTTTTGTGTCTTCTATGTTTAGAATAATGTCACCCGAAAATAGTGATAATTTACGTTGTTATTTTCCTATTTTTATGCCTTTTATTTCTTTAGTCTGTCTAATTGCTCTGGCCAGTGTTTTGAGAACTATATGGAATAGAAGTGGTGAGAGAGGGTATCCCTGTCTTGTTCCAGATTTTAGAGGAAATGCCTTCAATTTTTCTGCATTCATAATGATGCTAGCTGAGGCTTTGCATAGATAGCTTTTACAATGTCGAGGTAATTTCCTGTTATCCCTAGTTTTTCTAATGTTTTGAACATAAAGGGATGCTGTACTTTGTCAAGTGCTTTTTTTGCTTCTAACGAGATGATCATATGGCTCTTATCTTTAAGTCTATTGATGTGGTGAATAACATTTATTGATTTCCGTATATTGAACCATCGTTGCATCCCAGGGATGAATCCTACTTGATCATGTTGCATAATTTTTTTGATGTGCCTTTGTATTCGATTCGCCAGAATTTTATTGAGGATTTTTGCATGTAGGTTCATCAGATATATTGGTCTGTAGTTTTCTTTCTTTGAGGTGTCTTTTTCTGATTTCGGAATCAGCGTGATGTTGGCCTCATAGAATGAATTTGGCAGAGCTCCCTCTTTTTCTCTATCCTGAAATAACTTGAAAAGTATTGGTATTAAATCTTCTTTAAATGTTTTGTAAAACTCCGCTGTATAGCCATCCGTTCCTGGGCTTTTCTTGGTTGGTAGTCTTTTGATTGCTTCTTCTGTTTCATCCATTGACATTGGTCTGTTTAAATTGTGTGTATCCTCCTGACTCAGTCTGGGCAAATCATTTGACTTAAGAAATTTGTTGATGTCTTCACTATATTCTATTTTATTGGAATATAGGTTTTCCAAATAATTTCTAATTGTCTTCTGTATTTCGGAAGCATCTGTTGTAATATAGCCTTTTTCATCCCATATGTTAGTAATTTGAGTTCTCTCTCTTCTTCTCTTCATTAGCATGGCTAAGGGTCTGTCGAACATATATATTTTTTTGAAGAACCACCTTTTAGTTTTGTTAATTTTTTCAATAGTTTCTTTTGTTTCAATTTCGTTGATTTCTGCTCTGATTTTAATTATTTCTTGCCTTCTGCTACATTTTCTGTTGTTTTGCTCTTCCTTTTCTAGGGCTTTGAGTTAAAGTGTGAGCTCATTTATTTGTTCGGTTTTACTTTTTTTCAGGAATGACCTCCAGGCAATGAATTTCCCTCTTAAAACTGCTTTCATTGTGTCCCATAGATTCCGATATGTTGTGTCTGTATTTTCATGTATCTCTAAGAATTTTTTGATTTCCTCCTTTATATCTTCTGTAACCCACTGATCATTCAGTAACATATTGTTCATTTTCCATGTGATGTAGGATTTTTCCTTCCTTCTTTTATCATTGATTTCCAGTTTCATTCCATTATGATCAGATAAAATGCATGGTATTATCTCCACACCTTTATATTTACTGAGGGTTGCCCTATGGCATAATATATGGTCTATTTTTGAGAAGGATCCACGTGCTACTGAGAAAAAAGTATATCCACTTGATGATGGTTGATATATTCTATATATGTCAGTTACAAGTAGGTTATTGATTGTGATATTGAGTTCTATACTTTCTTTATTCAACTTTTGTTTGGAGGATCTGTCCAATGGTGAGAGAGGTGTGTTGAAGTCTCCCATAATTATTGTGTTGTGTTCTATTTCATTCTGGAACTTGAGGAGAATTTGTTTTTTGAACGTTGCAGCACCATTATTTGGTGCATAAATATTGATAATTTTTATGTTTTGTTGGTGAATGGTTCCTTTTAACAGTATATAATGTCCTTTCTTATCACTTTTGATTAAATTAGTCTTGAAGTCGATTTTATTCGATATGAGGATGGCCACCCCTGCTTGCTTACGAGGACCATTGCATGGTATATTTTTTCCAAAACTGCACCTTCAGCCTGTATGTCTTTTCCATTCAGATGTGTCTCCTGGAGGCAACATATTGTTGGATTCGTTTTTAATCCAAGTTACCAGCCTATGTCGCGTTATTGGAGAGTTTAAGCCATTAACATTTAGAGTCACTATTAATATATGGTTTGTACTGCCACCCATAATTGATGATTCATCTTTTTTTTTTAAATTTAGTTTGTTTCTCCATGATTAGCTTTTCCCCCACCCTCTGTCATTACTGAGGCACTTCCCACTGATGGTTTTGGTTGTTGATTTTCATTTCTTCTTCATGTATTGTTTTGCTCAAGATGCTTTGCAATGCTGCTTTTCTGGCTACAAATTCTTTTAGCTTTTGTTTATCATGAAATATTTTTATTTCATTGTCATACCTGAAGCTTAATTTTGCTGGATACAGAATTTTTGGTTAGCATTCATTGTCTTTCAGTGTTTGAAATACGTTGTTCAAGGATCTTCTCGCTTTCAGCGACTGTGATGAAAAATCCCTTCTCAACCTTATTGGTTTACCCCTTAATGTAATCTACCTCCTTTCTCTTAGAGCTTTTAATATTTTCTCTTTGTTTTGTATATTGGATATCTTCATAACGATGTGTCTTGGTGTTGATCTACTGTGATTTTGTGTGCTCGGTGTCTTGTACGCATGTCCAATTTGTATATCCGTTTACTTTGTATTTCTGGAAATATTTCTGTAATTATTTCATTCAATAGATTACTCATTTCATTGGTTTGAATCTGTGTACCTATCCAGATGACTCATAAATTTGTTTTTTTATGTTATCCCATATCTCTTGGATGTTTTACTCATGATTTTTTACCAGCCTTTCTGTGTTGGCTAGATTCATTTCAAGATGATATATTTTGTCTTCATTATCGAACATTCTGTCTTCTACTTGCTCCACAGTGTTAGTGATACTCTCAATTGACTTTTTAATTAGGTTTATCGTTTCCTTCATTTCTAGAATTATTGTTTGATTTTTTTATAATCTCTATCTCCTGATAAAGATTCATAACTTCTTCTTTTATCTGTTTATGTAATTCATTTTCAATGTGTTCTTTCACTGTTTGGATTTTATGTCTCGTATCCTCTTTAAGTTTCCATTCCATCTGTCTAAGGTATTTTTTGAGTTCTTTATATGACCATTTTTCTGATGACTATAGGTCCTCCTGAATATTTAGGCTGTCCTTCATTGTTTGTACTTATTTTCTTCCTTGATTTTTTGTGCTGATCATGTTACTTCTTGCTCTGTTTCACTGCTGAGTTACTGTTTACTCTTATAAATTTATTTGATGCTTGGGAGGAAAGATACTGAAGGAAAGGGAAGAAGTCACTAAAGAGAATGAGAGTAGGCAGGTAGAATTAAAGGAAGGGGAAATAAGAAAATTGAAAAGAAATGATAAGACAAAAAAAATAGAAAAGAAAGAAAGAAAGAAAAAAATTTAAAAATAATGATCATTTAAAAAATGAATATTAAAATTTAAAATAATAATAATAACAATAATAAAATAAAAATATTTTTAAAATGAAAACATTTTAAAACGTTAAAGTACAACAACAACAACAAAAATGAATTCACATAAAGAATCTAAATGCCACACTCAGTAGGCCTCAAGTTGGAGAAGCAGAGCAGTATTAAGGGCAGGCCTATTTTTTCACTTCTGTTTCACAGGAAGGGAGTCCAGGCCACCCTGATTTTAGGCAAATGAGGGGCAAGGGAGCTTATTTTGGACACGGACGTGGGCTGTGTACCTCATGGAAACCTCCAGCCGGAGGTTATGATGAGTGTCTACATGGAAGAAGATGAGGGCCATGTTGGGGTGTTTTGGTTTTAGCTGTGACCATTTGTATGGCGGTAGGAAGAGAAGACTGGGTCCACCTGGGTTTGAACTCTTGTGTGATTCAACATAGAGACTGAGATCTGGAATTGACCTCAGAGAAGTATTGCCATGAATTGTGTTGGGATTTTAGAAGGCCATGCATGAGAGTCGCCTTTGGAAAGTGAGATCTAGGCCCAAGGTGGCTTTCCACAGAGCAAAGGGAATCTCAGCCAGGATATCACATGATTTTATTCTGAAAGACTTTGCAGCCATAGTTGAGAGTCAAAGGCTCATGGACCTCACATTGTAGACCTCAATGGGCCTGGCTTCATGTGACCTTTTGGCCACCCTTTGGGAAGCCTTGCCTCTGAGAGTTCTCCAGAGCTTTCATTGAAATGAGCTTACTCAACATTTAATGGTTAATGAATGAATTGAAACCCACAGTGCCTCCAACTTCATCCTTGAATATTGGCCAGATAAAAACCATGAAATTTTTGAAATTCCCAAGACTAGGTGTCACAGGAGAACCTTTAGATGTCCTCTAGCTGATCATGAGAATACAAGACAATGCCTTTATTGACTGTTTTACATGAAAATAGTGTATAACAGAGATGCCAGTAAGTTGGAGCCTGCTGAGTAGTGTTCCTAGAGCCGTGGTGGGCAGGTGTGTGATAAAAAATCTCTGGTGTTGCCATGTTTATCTGCCATTGGTGTCCAAATATCTTGTGACTGACATTTTGCAGCCAGTAGACCCTTATATGTAAAAGCATCTTGTTATATGGAGAGGTTTTAGGGCAATGTTCAGAATCAGGTTGCTATGGTCAATGGAGCAAGCTATGTGGGATAGAAGCCTGGTTGGTGCATTCTCCAACAGAACCCGACCCACCACAACTGACAGAATTCCCTACAGCACTGTGTCCCAGGTGAATGCTTTTTATTTCATGAAGCAAATACCACACTCCTAGTGCAACAGCAAGAAACACCATGAAGAGTGGAGGATGAACAAATGGCTTCACAGTCCACATGAGGAGACACTTGCCCTCAGTGGCCACAGTTTACCTACACAGAGAAAATTCAGCACTGCTGCCTCATGTTCATTGGAAAATAAGAAACCATGTCATCCATGTCACATAGATGCAGACCCAGCTTTGATGGTCTCACTACAAAGGAAGCTAATGCTCCTGACAACAAAATATATTTCAAGTGCCCAACCTCAGAGGTAGTTTCTCCAGATGTTGGGCCGGCAGAGCTTCATGTTTGTGGAGTGTTTACCCTGTCCCTTACTTTTGGAAACTCCTCTACCACCTCCAAATTTGTGAACTCCTGAGCATTTTCTATTCCACATATGTATTCACAGATTTTCTAACTCTTCTCCTCTAATTGTGTCTTACATGGGGCGAAGGTAATGCCAAGGCATTGTTCTGAATGAGAGTGGGAAGATTTTTATGTAGCACATATTTGCATACACATTGGATACATTTTCCAATTTTCCATTCGAAATACTGAATCCCTGACACTAACAAATTCTCTTCTAGACTTTTACTTATAATCTTAATATGATGCAGAAAAATAACCCAGACAAAATAGAAATACAAGAGGTTCACAGGAGGCATGGTGTATAGTTGGATTTGCCTTTCGTATGATAAATGGTAGGTGTTATAGATCAAGCCAATTTTAATTGAAATAGTTCTCCATGTGTTTTAAAAGTTAACAAATATGTGAATAACTGTCTCCCTTTCTCTGTAGCCTATTCAGCACATGTATTTTTTATGCACATATTGAATTATACCTGGTATCACACGTACATTTTGTGAGGTGGCTGACTTGGCAGATACAAATTGTAAGAAAAGATCACTCCTACTAAACGCTGTTGGAACTGAAAATTCAACATATGGGTCAGTTTTCTAGTTGTACAACATAAATTGATGTTCAGGAAAATGAAAGGAAAATGAATATTTTTGGATCTCTGGATGATATATTTTTCATGGTGAATTTCAATTGGCATACATAATGCTCCTTTTTAATGTCTGTGTGTGTGTGTGTGTATATATATATATATGTATTCACTCTCCAGATTTTTCAAAATATGAAATGTATTTGTCTGATTATACACTCCCTAAATTCATTCATATTTATGTATGTGGATGTATAATCAACTTTTCACAAGTTTATTCTCAGAAATATTCATCCACCTGAAATACATATTTGTTTCCTAGTACTGAAAACTAACTTCAGGGGATCATATGATGACAGCGAAAGGAGTGCATCAACCCCATGTACAGCATCACTGTGCAGGAGAATGACGAATTTCCAGCAAAATTTGGGTGGTCCTAAACCTAGTGGATGTATTTCCATCTCACGAGGATCAGCTACGGGGCTCAAACGTGAGTGATTTTTCTGGATGGAGCATCATGCTGCTTATTCAGCAAATCGCCCTGTGGGTAGAGTCTGTGGCGCGTGCTGGGAAGCAATGAGATAGCAACACAAATATTCAGTGGTGCAGATTCTATGGGCTCCTGCCATCTGTACAATCACTGTGCTCATTGCTGAATTCTGGGTTTGAGACCAGGGAAATACACAGTCCAATTCGGTTTTCCACACCAGTCAGACCACAGAGGAAGCCAGGGGCTACCATCTTGGAGAGCTGACGTCACCATTCCTGTTTTCAACTGATAGCAGCTCATTCAGCTATAGAACAGGTAATCTCAGGCTGTCATTCGCCTGTGTCTCGGAGACAAATTACTCAGGCCTGCTCCTATCAGAACATACACCAAGCCCAGAGCGGCCGAATTCTGGCTCCTGGAACTGATCAGGCCCAGGGCTAAAGAACCTGCAGAAACTGCTTCTCGGTCTAGGTCTTGCTGAATACTGTGGAGGTAAATACCTACCGAGCCTTCATAGGCAGTGGCAACAGGATTGAGACGGGGCTTGTGAGGGCCGGTCAGGACTCACCCATTGCTTTGTTCATCTAGCAAAGGGAACGAAATGCTGCCATTCGCATGGGATACCAACATGTTAGAGATCTGAAGTCATCACAAAGTGGCGGAGGAGATAACTTCATCGATACCAGCGGTGAGAGAAACAGTTGGTCTCCTGGTAAAAAAAGTGAGTCACAAACACCCGAGTCTCTCTCACTTTGTCTTCAAGCTAGAGGGACAGAGCAGAGACACCGCTCACGCCCGGCACTGGCCCAGCGACCCGCAGGCGTGGTAGTCACGTCATCCCAATTGGAGTAGGGACAGAGCAGAGCCGCCGCCCGTGCCCGGAACAGGCCCATCGACCAGCAGGCTTGGTAGTCACGTCACCCCAATTGGAGTAGGGGCAGAGCAGAGCCACAGCCTATGCCCAGAACAGGCCCAACGACCCGCCGGTGTGGTAGACACGGCACCCCTATTGGAGTAGTGGCAGAGCAGAGCCTTCTCCGTGCCCATTACAAGCCCATCGGCCCACCAGCATGGTTGTTAGGTCACCCCAATAGGAATAGGGGCAGAGCAGAGCCACCACCCATGCCCAGAACAGGCCCAGCAACCCGCCGGCGAGGTAGTCACATCACCCCAATTGGAGTAGGGGCAGAGCAGAGTGACCAACCTCGCCCACAACATAGGCAACCGAACAGCGAAACAGGCCAAGTGGCCTGCGGGCACGGCAGACACATAACCCCATTTGGAGTAGGGGCAGAGCAGATCCACTGCCCGTGCCCACAAAATAGACAGACCTGCGACCGACCAGCAAAGAGGCTCAGCGTCCTGCCGGCATGGTAGACACATCATCCCAATTTGAGTAAGGGCAGAGTAGAGCTGCCGCCCGCACCTGCAAGGTAGGAAGACCTGCAATGGATCAGCAGAACAGGCCGAGGGGTCCGTGGGCGTTGTAGACACGTCACACCAAATGGAGGAGGGGCAGAGCAGAGCCACTGCCCGCGCCCGCATTGTAGACAGACCTGCGACCAACCAGCACAACAGGCCCAGCAGCCCGTCAGCGTGGTAGATAGATCACCCCAATTGGAGGAGCAGAACAGCCGCCCCCCGCTACTTCAAGGGAGACTTTTCAAGTATACAAGAGCAATATAAGTATATAGGGGGAAAATTTCAAAAACACAACAGTTTCAACAAGCAGAGAGAAACGCGAGCAGTATGAAAAGACAAGGAAAGAAAGGACCACAAGCAATGCAGGTAAACACAATTTTAGAAGAGGTAATAGCTGCATCAGATGGAATGTCAGATAAAGAATTCAGGATACTCAGGCTTTAGATGATCTGGAGTCTCAAGGAAGACATTAGACAACAAAATCAGACAATTAAAGATCACTTCGACAATGAATTACATAAACAAATCCAAGAAGCAAAAGATCAACTATATAGGGAGATAGAGGTTGTAAAAACAAACAAACAGAAATCCTAGAATTGCAGGAAGCAATAAACCAACTTAAAAACTCAATTGAGAATACTACCAGCAGAGTAGAACACTTAGAACATAGAACATCAGACAATGAAGACAAAGTATTTCAACTTGAAAAGAACATAGACAGCTCAGCAAGACTGTTAAGAAACCACGAGCAGAACATCCAAGAAATATGGGATAACATAAAGAGGCCAAACTTAAGAGACATTGGGATACAGGAAGGTATAGAGGTCCAAACAAAAGGAATGAGCAACCTATTCAATGAAATAATACGAGATAACTTCCCAGACTTGATAAATAAAAAAGAATCCCAAGTCCTAGAAGCCTACAGAACGCCGAATGTGCAAAATCATAAGAGAGCCACAACTAGACACATTATAATGAAGATGCCCAACAAACAGAAAAAGGAGAGAATTTTAAAAGCTACAAGAGAAAGGAAGCAGATTACATTTAGGGGTAAACCAATCAGGATAACAGCTGATCTTTCAAAACAGACTCTGAAAGCTAGAAGATCCAGGAATAACATATTTCAAACACTGAAAGAAAATGGGTTCCAACCAAGAATTGTGTATCCAGCGAAAGTAAGCTTCAGGATGGAAGATGAAATTAAAACCTTCCACGATAAACAAAAGAGAAAAGAATTTGCAGCTAGAAAACCATCTCTTCAAAACATCCTCGGCAAAATATTACAGGAAGAGGAAATGGAAAATATCAATGAAAACCAACAGCGGGAGGGAGTACAGTAAAGGCTGGGGATAATCAAAGAGGAAAACAAACCATGTTTAGGAACATAAATAAACAAATATCGCTGGAAGAACAACCCATATCTCAATAATAACCCTAAATGTTAATGGCTTAAACTCACCAATGAAGACACACTGGCTAGTAGAATTGAACAAAAAACAAGACCCAACAATACACTGCCTACAGGGGATGCATTTGATAGGAAAATGCATACATAGACTGACGGTGAAAGTTTCGGAAAAATCATATCACTCATATGGACTTCGGAAACAAGCAGGAGAGTCCATACTCATATCAAATAAAATAGATTTTAAGCCAAAGTTAATCAAAAGGGATAAAGAGAGACACTACATACTGCTCAAGGGAACCATACACCAACAAGACACAGCAATCGTTAATATATATGCCCCGTACAATGGTGCAGCTATGTTCATCAAAGAAACTCTTCTCAATTTCAATAGTCTAATAGACCACAATACAGTAATCATGGGAGCCATGAACACACCTCTCTCACCACTGGACAGATCTTCCAAACAAAAGTTGAATAAGGAAACTATAGAACTCAATAACACAATTAATAACCTAGACTTATTTGAGATATGTAGAATATAACACCCAACATCAAGCAGTTCCCTTTTTTCTCAGCAGCACATGTATCCTTGTAAAAAATAGATCATATATTATGTCACAGGGCAACTCTTAGACAATAAAAAGGAGTACAGTTAATACCATGCATATTATCTGATCATAATGGAATGAAACTAAAAATCAATGATAAAAGAAGGAAGGAAAAATCATGCATCACTTGGAGAATGAACAATAGGTTACTGAGTGATCAATGGGTTATAGAAGACATCAAGGAGAAAATTTAAAAATTCTTAGAAATAAATGAAAATGCAGACACAACATACCGGAATCTATGGGACACATTGAAAGCAGTTCTAAGAGGAAAATTCATTGCTTGGAGTTCATTCCTTAAAAAAAGAAACAACCAACAAATAAATGATCTCATACTTCATCTCAAAATCCTAGAAATGAAGACGAAAGCAACAGCAAATGAAGTAGAAGGCAAGAAATAATTAAGATCAAAGCTGAAATTAATGAAATTGAAACAAAAGAAACAATTGAAAAAACTTCACAAAAGTAGAAGTTGGTTCTTTGAAAAAATAAATAAAATTGACAGACCCTTAGAAATGATAACAAAGAGAAGAAGACAGAGAACTCAAATTACTAGAATAAGGGATTAAAAAGGAAATATCACAACAGATATTTCAGAAATACAGAAGATAATCAGAAATTATTTTGAATCCTTATACTCCAATCAAATAGAAGACAGTGAAGGCATCGATAAATTTCTTAAGTCATATGATCTGCCCATATTGAGTCAGGAGGATATAGCAACATAAACAGACCAATATCAATTGAGGAAATAGAAGAAACCATCAAAACACTACCAACTTAGAAAAGCCCAGGACCGTATAGGTATACAGCAGAGTTTAACAAAACCTTTAAAGAGGAACGAATACCAATATTTTTCAAGGTATTTCAAGAAAGTGAAGAAGAGGGAGATCTTCCAAATTCATTCTACGAGGCCAACATCACCCTGATTATTACAGCAGACAAAGACACTTCAAAGAAAGAAAACTACAGACCAATATCTCTAATGAACCTACATGAAAAAATCCTCAATAAAATTCTGGCGAATTGGATACAAAAAAAATATCAAAAAAATTGTGAATCCTGATCAAGTAGAATTCATCCATGTGATGCAAGGCTGGTTCAATATACGGAAATCAATAAATGTTATTCACCACATCAATAGACTTAAAAATAAGAACCATATGATCATCTCGATAGATGCAAAAAAAGCATTCAATAAAGTACAGCATTCTGTTATGTTCAACACTCTAGAAAAATTAGTGATAAGAGGAACATACCTCAATATTGTAAAAGCAATCTATGCTAAGCCTCAGGCTAGCATCATTCTGAATGGAGAAAAATTGAAGGCATTCTCTCTAAAATCTGTAAAAAGACAGGGATGCCCTCTCTCACCACTTCTGTTCAACAAAGTTCTCGAAACACTGGCCAGAGCAATTAGACAGACGAAAGAAATAAAAGGCATAAAAATTGGAAAAGAAGTACTTAAATTATCACTTTTGCAGATCACATGATTCTATATCTAGCAGTCCCAAAAGGGTCTACAAAGAAACTAATGGAGCTAATAAATGAATTCAGAAAAGTGGCAGGATATAAAATCAACATGCATAAATCAAAGGCATTCCTGCATATCAGCGACAAATCTTCTGAAATGGAAATGAGGACAACCACTCCATACACAATATCCTAAAAAAATAATGATAATAATTAGGAATCAACCTAACAAAAGATGTGAAAGTCTTATACAATGAAAACCACAGAACCCTAAAGAGAGAAATAGAAGAAGATCTTAGAAGATGTAAAAATATATCCTGTTCATGGATAGGCAGAACTAACATCATCAAAATGGTGATATTACCAAAAGTTCTCAGTAGGTTTAATGCAATGCCAATCAAAATCCAAACGGCATTTCTTCTAGAAATAGAGAAAGCAATCATGGAATTCATATGGAAAAATAAAAGACACAGAATAAAAAAAACAATACTAAGCAGGAAGTGTGAATCAGGCGGCCTAGTTATACCAGACTTCAAACTATACTACAGAGCAATAGTAACAAAAATAGCATGGTACTGGTACCAAAACAGGAGGGTGGACCAATTGTTCAGAATAGAGGACACAGAAACCAAGCCAGGAAACTACAACTATCTTATATTTGATGGAGGGGCTAAAAGCATGCAATGAAGGAATATAGCATCTGCAAAAAATGGTCCTGGGAAAACTTGGAATCCATATGTAACAAAATGAAACTGAATCCCTTTCTCTCGCCATGCACAAAAGATAACTCAAAATGGATCAAGGAGCTTGATATCAAATCAGAGACATGGCGTCTGATAGAAGAAAAAGTTGGCTACGATCTACATACTGTGGGGTCGGGCTCCAAATTCCTCAATAGGACACCCATAGCACAAGAGTTAATAACTACAATCAACAAATGGGACTTACTCAAACTAAAAAGGTTTTTCTCAGCAAAAGGAACAATAAGAGAGGTAAATAGGGAGCCTATATCCTGGGAACAAATCATTACTCCTCACACTTCAGATAGAGCCCTAATATTCAGAGTATACAAAGAACTGAAAAAAATAGACAATAAGATAACAAATAACCCATTAAACAAATGGGCCAAGAACCAGAACAGACACTTCTCAGAGAAGGACATACAATCAAAAAACAAGTACATGAAAAAATGCTCACCATCCCCAGCAGTCAGAGAAATGCAAATCAAAACCACCCTAAGATACCATCTCATTCCAGTAAGATTGGCAGCCATTATGAAGTCAAACAACAACAAGTGCTGCTGAGGATGTGGAGAAACAGGTACACTTGTACATTATTGGAGGCACTGCTAATTGGTGCAGCCAATTTGTAAAGCATTATGGAGATTTCTTGGAAAACTGGGAATGGAACTACCATTTGACCCAGCTATTCCTCTTCTCGGTCTATTCCCTAAAGACCTTAAAATATCATGCTACAGGGACACTGCTACATTGATGTTCATAGCAGCACAATTCACAATAGCAAGACTGTGGAACCAACCTAGATGCCGTTCAATAGAAGAATGGATAAAAAAATGTGGCATTTATACACAATGGAGTATTACTCTGCTTTAAAAAATGACAAAATCATAGAATTTGCAGGAAAATAGATGGCATTAGAGCAGATTATGCTAAGTGAAGCTAGCCAATCCCTAAAAAACAAATGCCAAATGCCTTCTTTGATAAAAGGAGAGTAACTACGAACAGAGTAGGGATGAAGAGCATGAGAAGAAGATTAGTATTAAATAGGGATGAGAGGTGGGAGAGAAAGGGATAGAGAAGAGAAATTGCATGGAAATGGAAGGAGACCCACAGGGTTATATAAAATTACATAAAAGAGGATGTGAGGGGAAAGGGAAAAATAATACAAAAAGGGATAAATTTATTACAGTAGAGGGGGTAGAAAGAGAAGAGGGGAAGAGAGGGGAGAGGAGGAGGGATAGTAGAAGATAGGAAAGGCAGCAGAATACAATAGACACTAGTATGGCAATGTGTAAATCAATTGATGTGTAACTGATGTGATTCTGCAATCTGTATACGGGGTAAAAATGGGAGTTCATAACCCACTTGAATCAAAGTGTGAAATATGATATATCAAGAAATATGTAATGTTTAGAACAACCATAAAAAAATTTAAAAAAAAAGGAAACTAACTTCGGTGAATGAGGCACACGAATCCTAATATTTCTACAGTAACTTACCAAGTTTAACATCAATGCAAGTAGATTCCAATGGGACATGATGTGTATTTTTACGTTAATTTTTATTCAAAACTGGTACATTACAATTTCATCAGTTTATGCACATCATAGGATATATATTTCATAATCAATTTAGCAAATTTATAGGCATTTGTTTCACTTTCAATCTCTTCCTGCTTCAGAACACATGTATTCCTCCATATTTCTTGACTGGTCTTTGCATGAGAATTCTTTCCGAACACATTATTTTCGATTTCCATAATCACTTTTGAAGCAAACTTCACACACTCTTCATGATAAACCAAAACACTAATATTACCATTAGATGTATAACTGGTTGGAATGAATGAATGTATATCAATATAAGATTTATTGTATATTTTCAGATATCAATTCAATCCATTATTTAAAGGTGGAACCAGTTATATTATTTATTCACAGTATGGTGTATTCATGCTTAATCTCTATATTCATGGACACAGGGTACACCGCTTTGTATCCCCAATAATAATTTTATGTCTTCAATATATTGCTCCCAGAAATGGTGGTAGAAATACTCATGTCACCTGATCTACATATACATTTTACCACAGTAATATTCTGGACAAAAAATGTAAAGGTCACACTTATGATTGTACCAAAGACTAAATGAAAAGAGATCATGGATTACTAAAAACATCCATGTCCAGGTTGCCTAATGCTCTCAAATGTCAATCCTATTAGTTACTAGATATTTGTTTCTTCCTAAGTTTATATATTCAAACTCAACCCTGGTGAAAATGTCTACTCCTATCACTCACTTAATACTTTGCCTGATTTCATAATGTCTCTATTGATATCTGCTTTTCTACATATTTTCCCAATTTCATCATAGTGACTGACTCTTCATATGTGCTGACATTTACATTCACTCTCTAACCGAAACCCTATAGCTAAAGAATTTTTAGTCCCAATCCTACACTCATTCTTCTTCCTAAACCTACCGACTATCTTCCTAATCCTACCGACTATCCCTTTGGATTGAATGTTCTCTTCTACATTCAAACATCCAAGGTACAAGGTTCTATGCCATTGTATATCAAATTGTCTGAGACATCTTTGCAGAATATAATTAAAAACTAAGTATTCCAATTAAGGGCCCAATGCCCTTCTGGGTTTTCAATCATACCTAGATTTCTGTTTTCATACTTATATTTCACCTCGATATTCTTGTAAATATCGCAGGTTCCCAATACCATTATTTATCACACAGAATGATTGCTAACCCAAATCAAACCTGTTATTAACCCTAAACATACACTGTTCCCTCAATCTCATTTTACAGAAGAGCAGGGAGAGAGTCGTTCTTACAATACAGGAAAGTAGGGGACATTCCACCTGCTGAGAACCTCAAAGGTCCATTCAAAATGATACCTGGAGAAGATGTAGGCAGCTATGAAGGACCTGAGAGAGCAAAAGTCATCTTCCATGGCAAACAACCTGGTCAGGATGAAGGGATGTGTCTGAATCAGCCTCTCTGTTTTTATTGTAGAGAAGATGGACCAAACCAGGCCTCTGTCGACAGCTGCTGCTGGGTGCCTATGGTTGACATACCATTCTACCTTGTGAAAGTGTCACAGGAAGTAGGGGCAGCCTTCATCTCATGGGACACTTGGAAGCAACTATTAGGACAAAGTGGTCGCCAAGGCAGTGACCTCATTCAGTTCCAAAGAAAGTGACATACCTCATTTCCTTGGTGATGGAACTCTCTGAACTTTTGTATCCAAGAATCCAGGCACCCCGAGGCAGCCCCAGTTCCAGTGGGCTCACTTGTTTGGATTTACCAAGGACAGAGTCAGTCTTTCTTGGTACCTACTTATGTGAGGATGGCGAAATGCCAGGAGAGCTCTGAAGAGGGACCTTTCCAGAAGAAGCAGGTAGTGGCTCACCCCTTTTTCTTGACAACTTCACAGAGTTGGCCAAGGAAACCAGATCTGAGAGAGGTCAGGCCATGTCCTGAGAATAGGTAGAAAAGTTGGTTTGTTTGGTTTGGACTGGATTGTTTTTAGTAAGTCGTTTGACCAGGCGAGTGTTTCTATGTCTGTGTATCCCACTGTGTCCGTTGTTGTAGACATTGGAAAAGAGAATGCATTAATGAATGCCTCCAGTCTAGTATAAATCTTCCCATAATTCATCCTGCCCAATTTATGAATGGACTACAGCTTGTCTTATCGAGAGGCAATACCTTCTATCTTCCTAAGTTCCTGTTTTCTTCCTGAATTCTGGCCACTCTCCAGAATAGGCTCATGGTTTTGTGTCCAAGATATGTACCACTCCAAGCTCTGTGACATGGCCATGTACTGGATAGCTGAAGAGAATGGCCAGCCTTTCAGAGAACTCAGATATCAGTGTGAACAGGAACGTCTCAGTGGAAAAACCCTGCTTTGGGCCTTTTGCTTACCTATTGTTCTGTTGCACTGAATGTCAGGAAAGACTTTGTCTCAGGCCACCCTTTTGTGAAGCCTGAAGAAAACAATTTTCAAATGGAAATGAATGGGCATCACCTGTGGCTCTTTGTTTAATTGCTTTGGAAAGGGATGTGGCTGAATTAGCCTCTTGGCCTTGTGTGTGGCTGTGACTTACATTCTCAGCACCTGATGGATCTAAAGAATAATCCCATGTGTGCATCAAAAACCATAATGGCAAAAAGATCAGTCATTGTGGATGAAGTCTCTTGCCTTCCTCTGTTAGGTTCCTGACCTCCGTCAAGTGAGAAAATGGATTCTTTGGGTCAAATGAGTTCCTCAAAGCCCTGCAGAGGTGCTTGGGGTTTCGCATGACTCCAAATCACAAAGAATCTATACCTGAAAATCAGTAGGCCTCACATTGGAGAAACAGAGCATTATTAATGACAGGCTTATTTGATCACTCCTGGTTCACAGGAAGGGTGTCCAGGCCACCCTGACTTTAGGCAAATGAGGGCCAAGTGAGCTTATTTTGGACACTTTCTTGGGCTTCGCCCCTCATGAAAATCTTCAGCCAGACATTACGATGAATGACAATATGTCAGAAGATGAGGGCAATGTGGGAGTGTTTTCGTTTTAATTTTGGTCATTTGTGTGGCGGTTGGAAGAAATGACTGGGTCCACCTGGGCTTGAACTCTGGTGTGATTCCCCTTAGAGACTGAGTTGTGGAACTGACCTTAGAGAAGTATTGCATTGAATTTTGTTGGGATTTTAGGAGGCCACGCATAAGAGTCACCCTTGGAACTGAGATCTAGGCCCAGGGTTGCTTTCCACAGATTTTTCAGTTCCTGAAAGAAGTGACCTCACCTCACTTTCTTGGTGATGGAACTCTCTGATCTTGGGATCCAGGAATTCAGGCACAAAAGCCAGGGCCAGTTCCAGTCCGAGTGGTCTCATTTGTTTGGATTTACCAAGGACAGAGTCAGTCTCTCTTGGTACCTACTAATGTGAGGATGGCCAAACGGCAGGAAATCTCTGAAGAGGGGCCTTTCCTGAGAAAGCAGGTAGTGGCTCACAGCTGGCTCCTGACAATTTCATAGAGTTGGCCATGGAGTCCAAATCTGAGACAGGAGTGGCCATTTCGGGGGAACATAATATGGCCCAAAAGTCAGAGGACACTCCAGATAGTCAAAGACCTACTTGGCGGAAGGAGGTGCCTTTGTAGGTTTGGTTGTAGGTTTGTGGTTTTGTCTCATGTTCTGAGAATAGGCAAGGAAGGCAGTTTGTTTGGTTTGGAGTGAACTGTTTCTAGTAAGTCGTTTGGCAAGGCGAGTGTTTCTATGTCTGTGTATCCCACTGTTATCCATGGTTGTAGACATTAGAAAAGATATTGGATCAATGGATGTGTCCTGTTTAGTAGAAAGCTTCCCAGAATTCATCCTGCACAATTTATGAATGGACTGCGGCTTGCCTTATCAATTGGCTACACCTGCTATCTTCCTAAGTTCCACTTTTCTTCCTGATTTCTGGCCACTCTCCAGAATAGGCTCATGGTTTTTGTGCAAGATATATACCATCTCCAAGCTCTGTGACATGGCCATGTACTGGATAGCTGAAGGGAATGGCGAGAATCGCAGAAAACTCAGAAATCACTGTGACCATTAAAGTCTCAGTGGAGAAACCCTGCTTTGGGCCTTTTGGTTACCTATTGTTCTGTTGCCTGAATGTCAGCAAGGTCTTTGCCTTTGGCCACCCCTTTGTGAAGCCTGAAGAAAACAGTTTTCAAATGGAAATGAATGGATCACCTGTGGCTCTTTGTTTAATTGCTTTGAAAAAGATGTGTCTCATTCAGACCATTGGCCCTGTGTGAGGCTGTTGCTTAGTTTCTCATCACCTGATGGATCTAAAGAAAGATTCCATGTGTACATCCAAAACCAAAGTGGCAAAAAGAGCAGTCATTGTGGATGAAGTCTCTCGTCTTCCTCTGTAAGGTTTGTGACCTCCATCAAGTGAGAATAGGGATCCTTTGTGTCAAATGAGTTCCTCAACGCCCTGCAGATTCTATCCCATAGGTGCTTGGGTTTTATCATGACTCCAGTTCACATAAAGAATCTAAAACCCACAGTCAGTAGTCCTCAAATTGGAGAAGCGGAGCAGTATGAATGGCAGGCCTATTTGATCACATCTGGTTCACAGGAAGGGTGTACAGGCCACCCTGAGTTTAGTCAAATTAAGGGGCAAGGGAGCTTATTTTTGACACTGGCTTGGGCGGAGCCCCTTATGGAAACCTCCAGCCAGAAGTTATGATGAGTGTCTATATGGAAGAAGATGTGGGTCATGTGGGAGTGTTTTGGTTTTAATTGTGGTCATTTGGGTGGCGGTTGGAAGTGACGACTGGGTCCACCTGGGCTGGAACTCTGGTGTGATTCCCCTTAGATACTGAGTTGTGGTACTGACCTCAGAGAAGTATTGCCATGAATTGTGTTGGGATTTTAGGAGGCCACGCATGAGATTTGCCCTTGGAAACTGAGATCTAGGCCCAGGTTGGCTTTGCACAGAGCACTGGGAATCTCAGCCAGGGTATCACATAATTTTATTCTGAAAGGCTTGCAGCCATGGTTGAGAGTCAAAACACACATGGACCTCACATTGTAGACCTCAATGCGCCTAGCTTCATGTGATCATTGGCCACTCTTTGGGAAGCCTTGCTTATGAGAGTTCTCCAGAGCTTTCATTGAAATGAGCATCCTCACCATTTAATGGTTCCTGAATGAAGTGAAACCCACAGTGCCTTCAACTTCATCCTTGAAAAATGGCTAGATAAATACGGTGAAATTTTTTTAAATTTCCATGACCAGGTGGCACTGGAGAAACTTTGGATATCCTGTTGCTGACTATGAGTATACTAGACAGTGCCTGATGGACTGGGTTTCAAGAAAATGGTGTAGAGCAGAGATGCCAGTAATTTGGAGCCTGCTGAGTAGTGGGCATAGAGCTGCAGTCGGCAGGTGTGTGATAAATCATCTGTGGTGGGGCCATGTGGATCTTCCTTTGGCTTCCAAATTGCTTGTGACTGACATGGTGCAGCAAGCAGACCCTTATATGTAAAGGTGTATTTGTATTTGGAGAGGTTTCAGGGCAATGTTCAGAATCACGTTGCTATGGTCAAGAGGCAAGCTATTTGGAATAGAACCTTGGTGGGTGCATTCTCCTGCGGACCCTGACCCACCACACTTGAGAAACTCCCTCCAACACTTTGTCCCAGTTGGACTCCTTGTATTTTGTGAAGAAAATACCAAACTACCAGTGCAGCAGCAATAAACACCACAAAATGTGGAGGATGACCAAATGGCTTCACAGTCCACACGGGGAGACACTTAGCCCCCAGTGACCACAGTTTACCTACAAAGATTGAATTCAGCACTGCTGACTCATGTTCATTGGAACATAAGAAACCATGTCCTCCAGGTCACATAGATGCAGACCCAGCTTTGATGCTCTCATTACAAAGGAATCTAAACCTCCTGACAACAACATATATTTCAAGTGCCCAACCTCAGAGGCAGTTTCTGAAGAAGTCTTTAGGCCAGCAGAGCTCCATATTTGTGGAGTGTTTACCCTGTCCCTTACTTTAGTAAACTACTCTACCACCTCCAAGGTTGTGAACTTTTGAGCATATTAAATTCCAGCTATGTATTCCCAGATTTTCGAACTCTTCTCCTCTAATGATGAATTACTTGGGGTGAGGGTAATGTCAAGGCATTGTTCTGGATGACAGTGAAATATTTCTCCATGTGTTTTTTTTTAATTATTTTATTTCAGATTATTATTTTATTTTTTTAATTGGGTGTTCAAAACATTACAAAGCTCTTGACATATTATATTTCATCCATTAGATTCAAGTGGGTTATGAACTCCCATTTTTATCCCAAGTACGGATTGCAGAATCATATCTGTTACACATCCGCATTTTTATAATGCCCTATTAGTAACTGTTGTATTCTGCTACATTTTCTATCCTCTACTATCTCTGCTCCCCTCCCATCTTCCCTCTCTACCCCATCTACTGTAATACATTTATATCTTTGTTTATTTTCCCATTCCCCTCACAACCTCTTATATGTAATTTTGTGTAACAATGAGGGTCTCCCTCCATTACCATGCAATTTCCTTTATCTCTCTCTTTCCGCCCCCCACCTCATGTCTCTGTTTAATGTTGATCTTTTCTTCCTGATCTTCCTCCCTGCTCTGTTGTTAGTTGCTCTCATTATATCAAAGAAGACATTTTTATTTGTTTTTTAGGGTTTGGCTAGCTTCACTAAGCATAATCTGCTCTAGTGCCATCCATTTCCCTGCAAATTCAATGATTTTGTCATTTTTTAATGATGCATAATACTCAATGGTGTATAAATACCACATTTTTTTTATCCATTCATCTACTGAAGGGCATCTGGGTTGGTTCCACAGTCTAGCAATTTTGAATTGTGCTGCTATGAACATCGATGTGGCAGTATCCCTGTAATATGCTCTTTTAAGGTCTTCAGGGAATAGTCTGAGAAGGGCAATAGCTGGGTCAAATGGTGGTTCCATTCCCAGCTTTCCCAGGAATCTCCATACTGCTTTTCAAATTTGCCACAACAGTTTGCAGTCCCACCAGCAATGTATAAGAGTACCCTATTCTCCAC
>NW_027515315.1:0-84015 GCF_048772815.1 Callospermophilus lateralis
CCCAATCTTGATGATACTTTGTGGTAATGATCAGTTCACCAATCCCACTTGGCTCACCAAATTTTGTTCTTCTATGTTGAAGCGTTCGTCTACAGTGTCAGTTTTTATATTTAGGTTTCCTTCTGTTCTCTCCTATATAGTTAGATGAATTTGGAACTCTAAATCCAACATGGTTTGAAGTAGCTCTTGGAAACTTGACAATACAAAGGAGTTCTCAGTTTTTTCTCTATAGTTTGTTTCATTTTCAAGTAGCCCTAGGCACAGACTGTTGAAAAGCACTGTCATCGAGAGGGTTGCCTAGGTTCTAAGAATTAACGAGTTTCCGATTTTCCAGCAAATATTTTTCACCCAATCATGATGATCCTTGGTGGTAATGATGAGTTCACAAATCCCACTTGGCTCACCAAATTTTGTTCTTCTCGGTTGAAGCGTTCGTCTACAGTAGCAGTTTTTATATTTATGTTTCCCTCTGCTCTCTCTTATATAGATAGATGGATTTGGAACTCTAAATCCAACATGGTTCGTAGTAGCTCTTTGAAACTTGACAAAATAAAGGAGTTCTCAGTTTTGTCTCTATGGTTTGTATCCTATTCAAGTAGCCCAAGGCACAGACTGTGGAAAAGCACTTTTATCGAGAGGGGTTGCCACGCTTCTAAGAATTAATGAGTTTCCGAAATACCAGCAAATAATTTTTTAACCAATCTTGATGATACTTGGTGGTAATGATCAGTACACAAATCCCACTTGGCTCACCAAAATTTGTTCTTCTAGGTTGAAGCGTTCGTCTACAGTAGCAGTTTTTATATTGAGGTTTCCCTCTGCTCTCTCCTATATAGATAGATGAATTTGGAACTCTAAATCCAACCTGGTTTGTAGTAGGTCTTTGAAACTTGACAAAATAAAGGAGTTCTCCGTTTTGTCTCAATGGTTTGTTTCCTCTTCAAGTAGCCCTAGGCACAGTCTGTGGAAAAGCACTTTCATTGAGAGGGGTTGCCAAGCTTCTAAGAATTAACGAGTTTCCGAAATACGAGCAAACACTTTTTCACCCAATCTTGATGATACTTGGTGGTAATGATTAGAACACAAATCCCACTTGGCTCACCAAAATTTGTTCTTCTAGGTTGAAGCGTTCGTCTACACTAGCAGTTTTTATATTTAGGTTTCCCTCTGCTCACTCCTGTATAGATAAATGAAATTGGAACTCTAAATCCTACATGGTTCGTAGAAGCTCTTTGAAAGTTGACAAAATAAAGGAGTTCTCAGTTTTGTCTCTATGGTTTGTTTCCTCTTCAAGGAGCCCTAGGCACAGACTGTGGAAAAGCACTTTCATCGAGAGGGGTTGCCAAGCTTCTAAGAAATAACTAGTTTCCCAAATACCAGCAAATATTTTTTCACCCAATCTTGATGATACTTGGGTGTAATGATCAGAACAGAAATCCCACTTGGCTCACCAAATTTTGTTCTTCTAGGTTGAAGTGTTCATCTGCAGTAGTAGTTTTTATATTTAGTTTTCCCTCTGTTCTCTCCTATATAGATAGATGAATTTGGAACTCTAAATGCAACATGGTTTGCAGTAGCTCTTTTAAACTTTACAAAATAGAGGAGTTCTCAGTTTTGTCTCTATGGTTTGTTTCCTCTTGAAGAAGCCCTAGGCACAGACTGTGGAATAGCACTTTCATTGAGAGGGGTTGCCAAGCGTCTAAGAATTAACGAGTTTCCGAAATACGAGCAAAAACTTTTTCACCCAATCTTGATGATACTTAGTGGTAATGTTCAGTACACAAATCCCACTTGGCTCACCAAATTTTGTTCTTCTAGGTTGAAGCGTTTGTCTACAGTAGCAGTTTTTATATTTATGTTTCGCTCTGCTTAATCCTATATAGATAGATAAATTTGGAATTATAATCCAACATGGTTCGTAGAAGCTCTTTGAAACTTGACAAAATAAAGGAGTTCTCAAGTTTGTAGCTATGGTTTGTTTCCTCTTCAAGTATCCCTAGGCACAGACTGTGGAAAAGCAATTTCATTGAGAGGGATTTCCAAGCTTCTAAGAATTAACGAGTTTCCGAAATACCAGCTAATATTTTTTCACCCAATCTTGATGATACTTGGTGATAATGATCAGTACAAAAATCCCACTTGGCTCACCAAATTTTGTTCTTCTAGGTTGAAGCGTTCGTCTACAGAAGCAGTTTTTATATTTAGGTTTCCCTCTGCTCTCTCCTATATAGATAGATGAATTTGGAACTCTAAATCCAACATGGTTCGTAGTAGCTCTTTGAATCTTGACAAAATAAAGGAGTTCTCAGTTTTGTCTCTATGGTTTGTTTTTTCTTCAAGTAGCCCTAGGCAAAGACAGTTGAAAATTACTTTAATTGAGAAGGGTTGCCAAGCTTCTAAGAATTAACCAGTTTCCGAAATACCAGCAAAAATTTTTTCACCTAATCTTGATGATACTTGGTGGTAATGATCAGTACACAAATCCCACTTGGCTCACCAAATTTTGTTCTTCTAGGTTGAAGCGTTCGTCTACAGTAGCAGTTTTTATATTTAGGTTTCCCTCTGTTCTCTCCTATATACAGAGATGAATTTGAAACTCTAAATCCAACATGGTTCGTATTAGCTCTTGGAAACTTGACAATATAAAGGAGTTCTCTGTTTTTTCTCTATGGTTTGTTTCCTTTTCAAGTAGCCCCAGGCACAGACTGTGGAAAAGCACTTTCATCGAGACGGGCTACCAAGCTTCTAAGAATTAACAAGTTTCCGATATTCCAGCAAATATTTTTTTACCCAATCTTGATGATCCGTAGTGGTAATGATCAGTACATAGCTCCAACTTGGCTCACCTAATTTTGTTCTTCTAGGTTGAAGCGTTCGTCAACAGTAGCAGTTTTTATATTTAGGTTTCCCTCTGTTCTCTCCTATATAGATAGATGAATATGGAACTCTAAATCCAACATGGTGTGTAGTAGCTCTTTGAAAATTGACAAAATAAAAGAGTTCTCAGTTTTGTCTCTATGGTTTGTTTCCTCTTTAAGTAGCCCTAAGCACAGACTGTGGAAAAGCACTTTCATTGAGAGGGGTTGCCAAGCTTCTAAGAATTAACGAGTTTCCGAAATACCAGCAAATATTTTTTCAACCAATCTTGATGATACTCGGTGTTAATGATCAGTACACAAATCCCACTTGGCTCACCAAATTTTGTTCTTCTAGGTTGAAGTGTTCGTCTACAGTAGCAGTTTTTATATTTAGGTTTTCCTCTGCTCTCTCTTATATAGATACATGAATTTGGAACTCTAAATCCATTATGGTTCGTAGTAGCTCTTTGAATCTTGACAAAATAAAGGAGTTCTCAGTTTTGTCTCTATGGTTTGTTTCCTCTTCAAGTAACCCTAGGCACAGACAGTTGAAAAGTACTTTCATTGAGAAGGATTGCCAAACTTCTAAGAATTAATTAGTGCGAAATACCAGCAAAAACTCTTTTCACCTAATCTTGATGATACTTGGTGGTAATGATCAGTACACAAGTCTCACTTGGCTCACCAAATTTTGTTCTTCTATGTTGAAGCGTTCGTCTACAGTAGCAATTTATATATTTAGGTATCCCTCTGTTCTCTCCTATATAGAGAGATAAATTTGGAACTCTAAATCCAACATGGTTCGTATTAGCTCTTGGAAACTTTACAATATAAAGGAGTTCCATGTTTTTTCTCTATGGTTAGTTTTATTTTCAAGTAGCCCGAGGTATAGACTGTGGAAAAGCACTTTCATCGAGAGGGGCTGCCAAGCTTCTAAGAATTAACGAGTTTCCGATATTCCAGCACGTATTTTTTACCCAATCTTGATGATCCGTAGTGGTAATGATCAGTACACAACTCCCACTTGGCTCACCAAATTTTGTTCTTGTAGGTTGAAGCGTTCGTCTACAGTAGCAGTTTTTATATTTAGGTTTCCCTCTGCTCTCTCCTATATAGATAGATGAATTTGGAACTCTAAATCCAATATGGTTTGTAGTAGCTCTTTGAAACTTGACAAAATAAGGAGTTCTCAGTATTGTAGCTATGGTTTGTTTCCTCTTCAAGTAGCCCTAGGCACAGCCTGTGGAAAAGCACTTTCATTGAGAGGGGTTGCCAAGCTTCTAAGAATTAACGAGTTTCGGAAATTAAAGCAAATATTTTTTCACCCAATCTTGATGATACTTGGTGGTAATGATCAGTACACAAATCCCACTTGGCTCACCAAACTTTGTTCTTCTAGGATGGAGCATTCATCTACAGTAGTAGTATTTATATTTAGTTTTCCCTCTGTTCTCTCCTATATAGATAGATGAATTTGGAACTCTAAATCCAACATGGTCCGTAGTTGCTCTTTGAAACATGACAAAATAAAGGAGTTCTCAGTTTTGTCTCTATGGTTTGTTTCCTCTTCAAATAGCCCTAGGCACAGACTGAGGAAAAGCAATTTCATTGAGAGGGGTTGCTAAGCTTCTAAGATTTAACGAGTTTCCGAAATACCAGCAAATATTTTTTCACCCAATCTTGATGATACTTGGTGGTAATGATCACTACACAAATCCCACTAGGCTCACCAAATTTTGTTCCTCTAGGTTGAAGCGTTCGTCTACAGCAGCAGTTTTTATATGTAGGTTTCACTCTGTTCTCTCTTATATAGATAGATGAATTTGGAACTCTAAATCCAACATGGTTTGTAGTAGCTCTTTGAAACTTGACAAAATAAAGGAGTTCTCAGTTTTGTCTCTATGGTTTGTTTCCTCTTCAAGTAGCCCTAGGCACATACTGTGGAAAAGCATTTTCATTGAGAGGGGTTGCCAACCTTCTAAGAATTAACGAGTTTCCGAAATTCCAGGAAATATTTTTTCACCAAATCTTGATGATACTTGGTGATAATAATCAGTACACAAATCCCACTTGGCTCACAAATTTTGTTCTTCTAGGTTGAAGCGTTCGTCTACAGTAGCAGTTTTTATATTTAGGTTTCCCTCTGTTCTCTCCTATATAGATAGATGAATTTGGAACTCTAAATCCAACATGGTTCGTAGTAGCTCTTGGAAACTTGACAATATAAAGGAGTTCTCAGTTTTGTCTCTATAGTTTGTTTTCTGTTAAAGTAGCCCTAGGCACAGACTGTGGAAAAGCACTTTCATTGAGAGGGGTTGCCAGGCTTCTAAGAATTAACGAGTTTCCGAAATACCAGCAAATATTTTTTCAACCAATCTTGATGATACTTGGTGGTAGTGATCAGTTCACAAATCCCACTTGGCTCACCAAATTTTGTTCTTCTAGGTTGAAGCGTTCGTCTACAGTAGTAGTTTTTATATTTAGGTTTCCCTCTGCTCTCTCCTATATAGATAGATGAATTTGGAACTCTAAATCCAACATGGTTCGTAGTAGCTCTTGGAAACTTGACAATATAAAGGAGTTCTCAGTTTTGTCTCTATAGTTTGTTTCCTTTTCAAGTAGCCCTAGGCACAGACTGTGTAAAAGCACTTTTTCGAGAGGGGCTGCCAGGCTTCTAAAAATTAACGAGTTTCCGATATTCCACCAAATATTTTTTCACCCAATCTTGATGATACTTGGTGGTAATGATCAGTACACAAATCCCACTTGGCTCACCAAATTTTGTTCTTCTATGTTGAAGCGTTCATCTACAGTATCAGTTTTTATATTTAGGTTTCCCTCTGTTCTCTCCTTTATAGATTGATGAATTTGGAACTCTAAATCCATCATGGTTCGTAGTAGCTAGTTGAAACTTGACAAAATAAAGGAGTTCTCCGTTTTTTCTCTACGGTTTGTTTCCTCATCAAGTAGCCCTAGGCACAGACTGTGGAAAAGCACTTTCATTGAGAGGGGTTGCCAAGCTTCTAAGAATTAACGAGTTTCCGAAATATGAGCAAACACTTTTTCACCCAATCTTGATGATACTTGGTGGTAATGATCAGTACACAAATCCCACTTGGCTCACCAAATTTTGTTCTTCTAGGGTGAAGCGTTCGTCTACAGTAGCAGTTTTTATATTTAGGTTTCCCTCTGCGCACTCCTATATAGATAGATGAATTTCGAATTCTAAATCCAACATGGTTCGTAGAAGGTCTTTGAAACTTGACAAAATAAAGTAGTTCTCAGTTTCGTCTCTATGGTTTGTTTCCTCTTCAAGTAGCCCTAGGCACAGACTTTGGAAAAGCAATTTCATTGAGAGGGGTTGCCAAGCTTCTAAGAATTAACGAGTTTCTGAAATACAAGCAATTATAAATTCACCCAATCTTGATAATACTTGGTGGTAATGATCAGTACACAAATCCCACTTGGCTCACCAAATTTTGTTCTTCTAGGTTGAAGCGTTCGTCTACAGTATCAGTTTTAATATTTTGGTTTCCCTCTGTTCTCTCCTATATAGATAGATGAATTTGGAACTCTAAATCCAACATGGTTCGTTGTAGCTCTTTGAAACATGACAAAATAAAGGAGTTCTCAGTTTTGTCTCTATGGTTTGTTTCCTCTTCAAGTAGCCCTAGGCACAGACTGTGGAAAAGCACTTTCATTGAGAGGGGTTGCCAACCTTCTAAGAATTAACGAGTTTCCGAAATTCCAGCAAATATTTTTTCACCAAATCTTGATGATACTTGGTGGTAATAATCAGTACACAAATCCCACTGGGCTCACAAATTTTGTTCTTCTAGGTTGAAGCGTTCGTCTACAGTAGCAGTTTTTATATTTAGGTTTCCCTCTGTTCTCTCCTATATAGATAGATGAATTTGGAACTCTAAATCCAACATGGTTCGTAGTAGCTCTTGGAAACTTGACAATATAAAGGAGTTCTCAGTTTTGTCTCTATAGTTTGTTTTCTGTTCAAGTAGCAATAGGCACAGACTGTGGAAAAGCACTTTCATTGAGAGGGGTTGCCAGGCTTCTAAGAATTAACGAGTTTCCGAAATACCAGCAAATATTTTTTCAACCAATCTTGATGATACTTGGTGGTAATGATCAGTTCACAAATCCCACTTGGCTCACCAAATTTTGTTCTTCTAGGTTGAAGCGTTCGTCTACAGTAGTAGTTTTTATATTTAGGTTTCCCTCTGCTCTCTCCTATATAGATAGATGAATTTGGATCTCTAAATCCAACATGGTTCGTAGTAGCTCTTGGAAACTTGACAATATAAAGGAGTTCTCAGTTTTGTCTCTATAGTTTGTTTCCTTTTCAAGTAGCCCTAGGCACAGACTGTGTAAAAGCACTTTCATCGAGAGAGGCTGCCAGGCTTCTAAAAATTAACGAGTTTCCGATATTCCAGCAAATATTTTTTCACCCAATCTTGATGATAGTGGTGGTAATGATCAGTACACAACTCCCACTTGGCTCACCAAATTTTGTTCTTCTAGGTTGAAGCATTCGTCTACAGTATCAGTTTTTATATTTAGGTTTCCCTCTGTTCTCTCCTATATAGATAGATGAATTTGGAACTCTAAATCCAACATGGTTTGTAGTAGCTCTACGAAACTTGACAAAATAAAGGAGTTCTCAGTTTTGTCTCTATGGTTTGTTTCCTCTTCAAGTAGCCCTAGGCACATACTGTGGAAAAGCACTTTCATTGAGAGGGGTTGCTAACCTTCTAAGAATTAACGAATTTCCGAAATTCCAGCAAATATTTTTTCACCAAATCTTGATGATACTTGGTGGTAATAATCAGTACACAAATCCCACTTGGCTCACAAATTTTGTTCTTCTAGGTTGAAGCGTTCGTCTACAGTAGCAGTTTTTATATTTAGGTTTCCCTCTGTTCTCTCCTATATAGATAGATGAATTTGGAACTCTAAATCCAACATGGTTCGTAGTAGCTCTTGGAAACTTGACAATATAAAGGAGTTCTCAGTTTTGTCTCTATAGTTTGTTTTCTGTTCAAGTAGCCCTAGGCACAGACTGTGGAAAAGCACTTTCATTGAGAGGGGTTGCCAGGCTTCTAAGAATTAACGAGTTTCCGAAATACCAGCAAATATTTTTTCAACCAATCTTGATGATACTTGGTAGTAATGATCAGTTCACAAATCCCACTTGGATCACCAAATTTTGTTCTTCTAGGTTGAAGCGTTCGTCTACAGTAGTAGTTTTTATATTTAGGTTTCCCTCTGCTCTCTCCTATATAGATAGATGAATTTGGAACCCTAAATCCAACATGGTTCGTAGTAGCTCTTGGAAACTTGACAATATAAAGGAGTTCTCAGTTTTGTCTCTATAGTTTGTTTCCTTTTCAAGTAGCCCTAGGCACAGACTGTGTAAAAGCACTTTCATGGAGAGGGGCTGCCAGGCTTCTAAAAATTAATGAGTTTCCGATATTCCAGCAAATATTTTTTCACCCAATCTTGATGATACTTGGTGGTAATGATCAGTACACAACTCCCACTTGGCTCACCCAATTTTCTTCTTCTAGGTTGAAGCATTCGTCTACAGTATCAGTTTTTATATTTAGGTTTCCCTCTGTTCTCTCCTATATAGATAGATGAATTTGGAACTCTAAATCCAACATGGTTGGTAGTAGCTCTTTGAAACTTGACAAAATAAAGGAGTTCTCAGTTTTGTCTCTATGGTTTGTTTCCTCTTCAAGTAGCCCTAGGCACATACTGTGGAAAAGCACTTTCATTGAGAGGGGTTGCCAGGCTTCTAAGAATTAACGAGTTTCCGAAATACCAGCAAATATTTTTTCAACCAAACTTGATGATACTTGGTGGTAATGATCAGTTCACAAATCCCACTTGGCTCACCAAATTTTGTTCTTCTAGGTTGAAGCGTTCGTCTACAGTAGTAGTTTTGATATTTAGGTTTCCCTCTGCTCTCTCCTATATAGATAGATGAATTTGGAACCCTAAAACCAACATGGTTCGTAGTAGCTCTTGGAAACTTGACAATATAAAGGAGTTCTCAGTTTTGTCTCTATAGTTTGTTTCCTTTTCAAGTAGCCCTAGGCACAGACTGTGTAAAAGCACTTTCATGGAGAGGGGCTGCCAGGCTTCTAAAAATTAATGAGTTTCCGATATTCCAGCAAATATTTTTTCACCCAATCTTGATGATACTTGGTGGTAATGATCAGTACACAACTCCCACTTGGCTCACCAAATTTTGTTCTTCTAGGTTGAAGCGTTCGTCTACAGTAGCAGTTTTTATATTTAGGTTTCCCTCTGTTCTCTCCTATATAGATAGATGAATTTGGAACTCTAAATCCAACATGGTTTGTAGTAGCTCTTTGAAACTTGACAAAATAAAGGAGTTCTCAGTTTTGTCTCTATGGTTTGTTTCCTCTTCAATTAGCCCTAGGCACATACTGTGGAAAAGCACTTTCATTGAGAGGGGTTGCTAACCTTCTAAGAATTAACGAGTTTCCGAAATTCCAGCAAATATTTTTTCACCCAATCTTGATGATACTTGGTGGTAATGATCAGCACACAAATCCCACTTGGCTCACCAAATTTTGTTCTTCTAGGTTGAAGCGTTCGTCTACAGTAGCAGTTTTTATATTTAGGTTTCCCTCTGTTCTCTCCTATATAGATTGATGAATTTGGAACTCTAAATCCAGCATGGTTCGTAGTAGCTCTTGGAAACTTGACAATATAAAGGAGTTCTCAGTTTTGTCTCTATAGTTTGTTTTCTGTTCAAGTAGCCCTAGGCACAGACTGTGGAAAAGCACTTTCATTGAGAGGGGTCTCCAGGCTTCTAAGAATTAACGAGTTTCCGAAATGCCAGCAAATATTTTTTCAACCAATCTTGATGATACTTGGTGGTAATGATCAGTTCACAAATCCCACTTGGCTCAGCAAATTTTGTTCTTCTAGGTTGAAGCGTTCGTCTACAGTAGTAGTTTTTATATTTAGGTTTCGCTCTGCTCTCTCCTATATAGATAGATGAATTTGGAACTCTAAATCCAACATGGTTCGTAGTAGCTCTTGGAAACTTGACAATATAAAGGAGTTCTCAGTTTTTTCTCCATAGTTTGTTTCCTTTTCAAGTAGCCCTAGGCACAGACTGTGTAAAAGCACTTTCATCGAGAGGGGCTGCCAGGCTTCTAAAAATTAACGAGTTTCCGATATTCCAGCAATATTTTTCACCCAATCTTGATGATACTTGGTGGTAATGATCAGTACACAACTCCCACTTGGCTCACCAAATTTTGTTCTTCTAGGTTGAAGCGTTCGTCTACAGTATCAGTTTTTATATTTAGGTTTCCCTCTGTTCTCTCCTATATAGATTGATGAATTTGGAACTCTAAATCCATCATGGTTCGTAGTAGCTCGTTGAAACTTGAGAAAATAAAGGAGTTCTCCGTTTTTTCTCTATGGTTTGTTTCCTCTTCAAGTAGAAATTGGCACAGACTGTGGAAAACCCTTTCATTGAGAGGTGTTGCCAGGCTTCTAAGAATTAACGAGTTTCCGAAATACCAGCAAATATTTTTTCACCCAATCTTGATGAAACTTGGTGGTAGTGATCAGTACACAAATCCCACTTGGCTCACGAAATTTTGTTCTTCTATGTTGAAGCGTTCGTGTACAGTAGCAGTTTTTATATTTAGGTTTCCTTCTGTTCTCTCCTATATAGATAGATGAATTTGGAACTCTAAATCCAACATGGTTTGTAGTAGCTCTACGAAACTTGACAAAATAAAGGAGTTCTCAGTTTTGTCTCTATGGTTTGTTTCCTCTTCAAGTAGCCCTAGGCACATACTGTGGAAAAGCACTTTCATTGAGAGGGGTTGCTAACCTTCTAAGAATTAACGAATTTCCGAAATTCCAGCAAATATTTTTTCACCAAATCTTGATGATACTTGGTGGTAATAATCAGTACACAAATCCCACTTGGCTCACAAATTTTGTTCTTCTAGTTGAAGCGTTCGTCTACAGTAGCAGTTTTTATATTTAGGTTTCCTCTGTTCTCTCCTATATAGATAGATGAATTTGGAACTCTAAATCCAACATGGTTCGTAGTAGCTCTTGGAAACTTGACAATATAAAGGAGTTCTCAGTTTTGTCTCTATAGTTTGTTTTCTGTTCAAGTAGCCCTAGGCACAGACTGTGGAAAAGCACTTTCATTGAGAGGGGTTGCCAGGCTTCTAAGAATTAACGAGTTTCCGAAATACCAGCAAATATTTTTTCAACCAATCTTGATGATACTTGGTAGTAATGATCAGTTCACAAATCCCACTTGGATCACCAAATTTTGTTCTTCTAGGTTGAAGCGTTCGTCTACAGTAGTAGTTTTTATATTTAGGTTTCCCTCTGCTCTCTCCTATATAGATAGATGAATTTGGAACCCTAAATCCAACATGGTTCGTAGTAGCTCTTGGAAACTTGACAATATAAAGGAGTTCTCAGTTTTGTCTCTATAGTTTGTTTCCTTTTCAAGTAGCCCTAGGCACAGACTGTGTAAAAGCACTTTCATGAGAGGGGCTGCCAGGCTTCTAAAAATTAATGAGTTTCCGATATTCCAGCAAATATTTTTTCACCCAATCTTGATGATACTTGGTGGTAATGATCAGTACACAACTCCCACTTGGCTCACCCAATTTTCTTCTTCTAGGTTGAAGCATTCGTCTACAGTATCAGTTTTTATATTTAGGTTTCCCTCTGTTCTCTCCTATATAGATAGATGAATTTGGAACTCTAAATCCAACATGGTTGGTAGTAGCTCTTTGAAACTTGACAAAATAAAGGAGTTCTCAGTTTTGTCTCTATGGTTTGTTTCCTCTTCAAGTAGCCCTAGGCACATACTGTGGAAAAGCACTTTCATTGAGAGGGGTTGCCAGGCTTCTAAGAATTAACGAGTTTCCGAAATACCAGCAAATATTTTTTCAACCAATCTTGATGATACTTGGTGGTAATGATCAGTTCACAAATCCCACTTGGCTCACCAAATTTTGTTCTTCTAGGTTGAAGCGTTCGTCTACAGTAGTAGTTTTGATATTTAGGTTTCCCTCTGCTCTCTCCTATATAGATAGATGAATTTGGAACCCTAAAACCAACATGGTTCGTAGTAGCTCTTGGAAACTTGACAATATAAAGGAGTTCTCAGTTTTGTCTCTATAGTTTGTTTCCTTTTCAAGTAGCCCTAGGCACAGACTGTGTAAAAGCACTTTCATGGAGAGGGGCTGCCAGGCTTCTAAAAATTAATGAGTTTCCGATATTCCAGCAAATATTTTTTCACCCAATCTTGATGATACTTGGTGGTAATGATCAGTACACAACTCCCACTTGGCTCACCAAATTTTGTTCTTCTAGGTTGAAGCGTTCGTCTACAGTAGCAGTTTTTATATTTAGGTTTCCCTCTGTTCTCTCCTATATAGATAGATGAATTTGGAACTCTAAATCCAACATGGTTTGTAGTAGCTCTTTGAAACTTGACAAAATAAAGGAGTTCTCAGTTTTGTCTCTATGGTTTGTTTCCTCTTCAATTAGCCCTAGGCACATACTGTGGAAAAGCACTTTCATTGAGAGGGGTTGCTAACCTTCTAAGAATTAACGAGTTTCCGAAATTCCAGCAAATATTTTTTCACCCAATCTTGATGATACTTGGTGGTAATGATCAGCACACAAATCCCACTTGGCTCACCAAATTTTGTTCTTCTAGGTTGAAGCGTTCGTCTACAGTAGCAGTTTTTATATTTAGGTTTCCCTCTGTTCTCTCCTATATAGATTGATGAATTTGGAACTCTAAATCCAGCATGGTTCGTAGTAGCTCTTGGAAACTTGACAATATAAAGGAGTTCTCAGTTTTGTCTCTATAGTTTGTTTTCTGTTCAAGTAGCCCTAGGCACAGACTGTGGAAAAGCACTTTCATTGAGAGGGGTCTCCAGGCTTCTAAGAATTAACGAGTTTCCGAAATGCCAGCAAATATTTTTTCAACCAATCTTGATGATACTTGGTGGTAATGATCAGTTCACAAATCCCACTTGGCTCAGCAAATTTTGTTCTTCTAGGTTGAAGCGTTCGTCTACAGTAGTAGTTTTTATATTTAGGTTTCGCTCTGCTCTCTCCTATATAGATAGATGAATTTGGAACTCTAAATCCAACATGGTTCGTAGTAGCTCTTGGAAACTTGACAATATAAAGGAGTTCTCAGTTTTTTCTCCATAGTTTGTTTCCTTTTCAAGTAGCCCTAGGCACAGACTGTGTAAAAGCACTTTCATCGAGAGGGGCTGCCAGGCTTCTAAAAATTAACGAGTTTCCGATATTCCAGCAAATATTTTTCACCCAATCTTGATGATACTTGGTGGTAATGATCAGTACACAACTCCCACTTGGCTCACCAAATTTTGTTCTTCTAGGTTGAAGCGTTCGTCTACAGTATCAGTTTTTATATTTAGGTTTCCCTCTGTTCTCTCCTATATAGATTGATGAATTTGGAACTCTAAATCCATCATGGTTCGTAGTAGCTCGTTGAAACTTGAGAAAATAAAGGAGTTCTCCGTTTTTTCTCTATGGTTTGTTTCCTCTTCAAGTAGAAATTGGCACAGACTGTGGAAAACCCTTTCATTGAGAGGTGTTGCCAGGCTTCTAAGAATTAACGAGTTTCCGAAATACCAGCAAATATTTTTTCACCCAATCTTGATGAAACTTGGTGGTAGTGATCAGTACACAAATCCCACATGGCTCACGAAATTTTGTTCTTCTATGTTGAAGCGTTCGTGTACAGTAGCAGTTTTTATATTTAGGTTTCCTTCTGTTCTCTCCTATATAGATAGATGAATTTGGAACTCTAAATCCAACATGGTTAGTAGTAGCTCTTTGAAACTTGACAAAATAAAGGAGTTCTCAGTTTTGTCTCTATGGTTTGTTTCCTCTTCAAGTAGCCCTAGGCACATACTGTAGAAAAGCACTTTCATTGAGAGGGGTTGCCAAGCTTCTAAAAATTAACGAGTTTCCGAAATACCAGCCAATACTTTTTCACCCAATCTTGATGATACTTGGTGGTAATGATCAGTTCACAAATCCCACTTGGCTCAGCAAATTTTGTTCTTCTAGGTTGAAGCGTTCGTCTACAGTAGTAGTTTTTATATTTAGGTTTCCCTCTGCTCTCTCCTATATAGATAGATGAATTTGGAACTCTAAATTCAACATGGTTCATAGTAGCTCTTGGAAACTTGACAATATAAAGGAGTTCTCAGTTTTTTCTCCATAGTTTGTTTCCTTTTCAAGTAGCCCTAGGCACAGACTGTGTAAAAGCACTTTCATCGAGAGGGGCTGCCAGGCTTCTAAAAATTAACGAGTTTCCGATATTCCAGCAAATATTTTTTCACCCAATCTTGATGATACTTGGTGGTAATGATCAGTACACAACTCCCACTTGGCTCACCAAATTTTGTTCTTCTAGGTTGAAGCGTTCGTCTACAGTATCAGTTTTTATATTTAGGTTTCCTTCTGTTCTCTCCTATATAGATTGATGAATTTGGAACTCTAAATCCATCATGGTTCGTAGGAGCTCGTTGAAACTTGAGAAAATAAAGGAGTTCTCCGTTTTTTCTCTATGGTTTGTTTCCTCTTCAAGTAGACCTTGGCACAGACTGTGGAAAACCCTTTCATTGAGAGGTGTTGCCAGGCTTCTAAGAATTAACGAGTTTCCGAAATACCAGCAAATATTTTTTCACCCAATCTTGATGATACTTGGTGGTAGTGATCAGAACACAAATCCCACTTGGCTCAAGAAATTTTGTTCTTCTAGGTTGAAGCGTTCGTGTACAGTAGCAGTTTTTATATTTAGGTTTCCTTCTGTTCTCTCCTATATAGATAGATGAATTTGGAACTCTAAATCCAACATGGTTAGTAGTAGCTCTTTGAAACTTGACAAAATAAAGGAGTTCTCAGTTTTGTCTCTATGGTTTGTTTCCTCTTCAAGTAGCCCTAGGCACATACTGTAGAAAAGCACTTTCATTGAGAGGGGTTGCCAAGCTTCTAAAAATTAACGAGTTTCCGAAATACCAGCCAATACTTTTTCACCCAATCTTGATGATACTTGGTGGTAATGATCAGCACACAAATCCTACTTGGCTCACCAAATTTTGTTATTCTAGGTTGAAGCGTTCGTCTACAGTAGCAGTTTTTATATTTAGGTTTCCCTCTGCTCTCTCCACTATAGATAGATGAATTTGGAACTCTAAATCCAACATGGTTTGTAGTAGCTCTTTGAAACTTGACAAAATAAAGTAGTTCTCCGTTTTTTCTCTATTGTTTGTTTCCTCATCAAGTAGCCCTAGGCACAGACTGTGGAAAAGCACTTTCATTGAGAGGGGTTGCCAGGCTTCTAAGAATTAACGAGTTTCCGAAATACCAGCAAATATTTTTTCAACCAATCTTGATGATACTTGGTAGTAATGATCAGTTCACAAATCCCACTTGGCTCACCAAATTTTGTTCTTCTAGGTTGAAGCGTTCGTCTACAGTAGTAGTTTTTATATTTAGGTTTCCCTTTGCTCTCTCCTATATAGATAGATGAATTTGGAACTCTAAATCCAACATGGTTTATAGTAGCTCTTGGAAACTTGACAATATAAAGGAGTTCTCAGTTTTGTCTCTATAGTTTGTTTCCTTTTCAAGTAGCCCTAGGCACAGACTGTGTTAAAGCACTTTCATAGAGAGGGGCTGCCAGGCTTCTAAAAATTAACGAGTTTCCGATATTCCAGCAAATATTTTTTCACCCAATCTGGATGATACTTGGTGGTAATGATCAGTACACAAATCCCACTTGGCTCACCAAATTTTGTTCTTCTAGGTTGAAGCGTTCGTCTACAGTAGCAGTTTTTATATTTAGGTTTCCCTCTATCGCTCCTATATAGATAGATCAATTTGGAACTCTAAATCCAACATGATTTGTAGTAGCTCTTTGAGACTTGACAAGATAAAGGAGTTCTCAGTTTTGACTCTATGGTTTGTTTCCTCTTTAAGTAGCTTTAGGCACATACGGTAGAAAAGCACTTTCATTGAGAGGGGTTGCCAAGCTTCTAAGAATTAACGAGTTTCCGAAATACCAGCAAATATTTTTTCACCCAATCTTGATGATACTTGGTGGTCATGATCAGTACACAAATCCCACTTGGCTCACGAAATTTTGTTCTTCTAGGTTGAATCGTTCGTGTACAGTAGCAGTTTTTATATTTAGGTTTCCTTCTGTTCTCTCCTATATAGATAGATGAATTTGGAACTCTAAATCCAACATGGTTAGAAGTAGCTCTTTGAAACTTGACAAAATAAAGGAGTTCTCAGTTTTGTCTCTATGGTTTGTTTCCTCTTCAAGTAGCCCTAGGCACATACTGTAGAAAAGCACTTTCATTGAGAGGGGTTGCCAAGCTTCTAAAAATTAACGAGTTTCCGAAATACCAGCCAATACTTTTTCACCCAATCTTGATGATTCTTGGTGGTAATGATCAGCACACAAATCCTACTTGGCTCACCAAATTTTTTTATTCTAGGTTGAAGCGTTCGTCTACAGTAGCAGTTTTTATATTTAGGTTTCCCTCTGCTCTCTCCTATATAGATAGATGAATTTGGAACTCTAAATCCAACATGGTTTGTAGTAGCTCTTTGAAACTTGACAAAATAAAGTAGTTCTCCGTTTTTTCTCTATCTTTTGTTTCCTCATCAAGTAGCCCTAGGCACAGACTGTGGAAAAGCACTTTCATTGAGAGGGGTTGCCAGGCTTCTAAGAATTAACGAGTTTCCGAAATACCAGCAAATATTTTTTCAACCAATCTTGATGATACTTGGTAGTAATGATCAGTTCACAAATCCCACTTGGCTCACCAAATTTTTTCTTCTAGGTTGAAGCGTTCGTCTACAGTAGTAGTTTTTATATTTAGGTTTCGCCCTGCTCTCTCCTATATAGATAGATGAATTTGGAACTCTAAATCCAACATGGTTCATAGTAGCTCTTGGAAACTTGACAATATAAAGGAGTTCTCAGTTTTGTCTCTATAGTTTGTTTCCTTTTCAAGTAGCCCTAGGCACAGACTGTGTTAAAGCACTTTCATTGAGAGGGGCTGCCAGGCTTCTAAAAATTAACGAGTTTCCGATATTCCAGCAAATATTTTTCACCCAATCTGGGTGATACTTGGTGGTAATGATCAGTACACAAATCCCACTTGGCTCACCAAATTTGTTGTTCTAGGTTGAAGCGTTCGTCTACAGTAGCAGTTTTTATATTTAGGTTTCCCTCTATCGCTCCTATATAGATAGATCAATTTGTAACTCTAAATCCAACATGATTTGTAGTAGCTCTTTGAGACGTGACAAGATAAAGGACTTCTCAGTTTTGACTCTATGGTTTGTTTCCTCTTTAAGTAGCCCTAGGCACATACGGTAGAAAAGCACTTTCATTGAGAGGGGTTGCCAAGCTTCTAAGAATTAACGAGTTTCCGAAATACCAGCAAATATTTTTTCACCCAATCTTGATGATACTTGGTGGTCATGATCAGTACACAAATCCCACTTGGCTCACGAAATTTTGTTCTTCTAGGTTGAATCGTTCGTGTACAGTAGCAGTTTTTATATTTAGGTTTCCTTCTGTTCTCTCCTATATAGATAGATGAATTTGGAACTCTAAATCCAACATGGTTAGTAGTAGCTCTTTGAAACTTGACAAAATAAAGGAGTTCTCAGTTTTGTCTCTATGGTTTGTTTCCTCTTCAAGTAGCCCTAGGCACATACTGTAGAAAAACACTTTCATTGAGAGGGGTTGCCAAGCTTCTAAAAATTAACGAGTTTCCGAAATACCAGCCAATACTTTTCACCCAATCTTGATGATTCTTGGTGGTAATGATCAGCACACAAATCTACTTGGCTCACCAAATTTTGTTATTCTAGGTTGAAGCGTTCGTCTACAGTAGCAGTTTTTATATTTAGGTTTCCCTCTGCTCTCTCCTATATAGATAGATGAATTTGAACTCTAAATCCAACATGGTTTGTAGTAGCTCTTTGAAACTTGACAAAAATAAAGTAGTTCTCCGTTTTTCTCTATGGTTTGTTTCTCATCAAGTAGCCCTCGGCACAGACTGTGGAAAAGCACTTTCATTGAGAGGGGTTGCCAGGCTTCTAAGAATTAACGAGTTTCCGAAATACCAGCAAATATTTTTCAACCAATCTTGATGATACTAGGTAGTAATGATCAGTTCACAAATCCCACTTGGCTCACCAAATTTTGTTCTTCTAGGTTGAAGCGTTCGTCTACAGTAGTAGTTTTTATATTTAGGTTTCGCCCTGCTCTCTCCTATATATATAGATGAATTTGGAACTCTAAATCCAACATGGTTCATAGTAGCTCTTGGAAACTTGACAATATAAAGGAGTTCTCAGTTTTGTCTCTATAGTTTGTTTCCTTTTAAGTAGCCCTAGGCACAGACTGTGTAAAAGCACTTTCACCGAGAGGGGCTGCCAGGCTTCTAAAATTAACGAGTTTCCGATATTCCAGCCAATACTTTTTCACCCAATCTTGATGATACTTGGTTGTAATGATCAATACACAAATCCCACTTGGCTCACCAAATTTTGTTTTTCTAGGGTGAAGCGTTCGTCTACAGTATCAGTTTTTATATTTAGGTTTCCCTCTGCTCACTCCTATATAGATAGATGATTTTGGAACTCTAAATCCAACATGGTTCGTAGAAGGTTTTTGAAACTTGACAAAATAAAGTAGCTGTCAGTTTTTCTCTCTATTTCTCTATGGTTTGTTTCCTCTTCAAGTAGCCCTAGGCACAGACTGAGGAAAAGCAATTTCATTGAGAGGGGTTGCCAAGCTTCTAAGATTTAACGAGTTTCCGAAATACCAGCAAATATTTTTTCACCCAATCTTGATGATACTTGGTGGTAATGATCAGTACACAAATCCCACTTGGCTCAGGAAATTTTGTTCTACTGGGTTGAAGCGTTCGTGTACAGTAGCAGTTTTTATATTTAGGTTTCCTTCTGTTCTCTCCTATATAGATAGATGAATTTGGAACTCTAAATCCAACATGGTTAGTAGTAGCTCTTTGAAACTTGACAAAATAAAAGGAGTTCTCAGTTTTTTCTGTATGGTTTGTTTCCTCTTCAAGTAGCCCTAGGCACATACTGTAGAAAAGCACTTTCATTTAGAGGGTTGTTAAGCTTCTAAGAATTAACTAGTTTCCGAAGTACCAACAAATATTTTTTCACCCAATCTTGATGATACTTGGTGGTCATGATCAGTACACAAATCCCACTTGGCTCACGAAATTTTGTTCTTCTAGGTTGAATCGTTCGTGTACAGTAGCAGTTTTTATATTTAGGTTTCCTTCTGTTCTCTCCTATATAGATAGATGAATTTGGAACTCTAAATCCAACATGGTTAGAAGTAGCTCTTTGAAACTTGACAAAATAAAGGAGTTCTCAGTTTTGTCTCTATGGTTTGTTTCCTCTTCAAGTAGCCCTAGGCACATACTGTAGAAAAGCACTTTCATTGAGAGGGGTTGCCAAGCTTCTAAAAATTAACGAGTTTCCGAAATACCAGCCAATACTTTTTCACCCAATCTTGATGATTCTTGGTGGTAATGATCAGCACACAAATCCTACTTGGCTCACCAAATTTTTTTATTCTAGGTTGAAGCGTTCGTCTACAGTAGCAGTTTTTATATTTAGGTTTCCCTCTGCTCTCTCCTATATAGATAGATGAATTTGGAACTCTAAATCCAACATGGTTTGTAGTAGCTCTTTGAAACTTGACAAAATAAAGTAGTTCTCCGTTTTTTCTCTATCTTTTGTTTCCTCATCAAGTAGCCCTAGGCACAGACTGTGGAAAAGCACTTTCATTGAGAGGGGTTGCCAGGCTTCTAAGAATTAACGAGTTTCCGAAATACCAGCAAATATTTTTTCAACCAATCTTGATGATACTTGGTAGTAATGATCAGTTCACAAATCCCACTTGGCTCACCAAATTTTTTTCTTCTAGGTTGAAGCGTTCGTCTACAGTAGTAGTTTTTATATTTAGGTTTCGCCCTGCTCTCTCCTATATAGATAGATGAATTTGGAACTCTAAATCCAACATGGTTCATAGTAGCTCTTGGAAACTTGACAATATAAAGGAGTTCTCAGTTTTGTCTCTATAGTTTGTTTCCTTTTCAAGTAGCCCTAGGCACAGACTGTGTTAAAGCACTTTCATTGAGAGGGGCTGCCAGGCTTCTAAAAATTAACGAGTTTCCGATATTCCAGCAAATATTTTTTCACCCAATCTGGATGATACTTGGTGGTAATGATCAGTACACAAATCCCACTTGGCTCACCAAATTTTGTTGTTCTAGGTTGAAGCGTTCGTCTACAGTAGCAGTTTTTATATTTAGGTTTCCCTCTATCGCTCCTATATAGATAGATCAATTTGTAACTCTAAATCCAACATGATTTGTAGTAGCTCTTTGAGACGTGACAAGATAAAGGAGTTCTCAGTTTTGACTCTATGGTTTGTTTCCTCTTTAAGTAGCCCTAGGCACATACGGTAGAAAAGCACTTTCATTGAGAGGGGTTGCCAAGCTTCTAAGAATTAACGAGTTTCCGAAATACCAGCAAATATTTTTTCACCCAATCTTGATGATACTTGGTGGTCATGATCAGTACACAAATCCCACTTGGCTCACGAAATTTTGTTCTTCTAGGTTGAATCGTTCGTGTACAGTAGCAGTTTTTATATTTAGGTTTCCTTCTGTTCTCTCCTATATAGATAGATGAATTTGGAACTCTAAATCCAACATGGTTAGTAGTAGCTCTTTGAAACTTGACAAAATAAAGGAGTTCTCAGTTTTGTCTCTATGGTTTGTTTCCTCTTCAAGTAGCCCTAGGCACATACTGTAGAAAAACACTTTCATTGAGAGGGGTTGCCAAGCTTCTAAAAATTAACGAGTTTCCGAAATACCAGCCAATACTTTTTCACCCAATCTTGATGATTCTTGGTGGTAATGATCAGCACACAAATCCTACTTGGCTCACCAAATTTTGTTATTCTAGGTTGAAGCGTTCGTCTACAGTAGCAGTTTTATATTTAGGTTTCCCTCTGCTCTCTCCTATATAGATAGATGAATTTGGAACTCTAAATCCAACATGGTTTGTAGTAGCTCTTTGAAACTTGACAAAATAAAGTAGTTCTCCGTTTTTTCTCTATGGTTTGTTTCCTCATCAAGTAGCCCTAGGCACAGACTGTGGAAAAGCACTTTCATTGAGAGGGGTTGCCAGGCTTCTAAGAATTAACGAGTTTCCGAAATACCAGCAAATATTTTTTCAACCAATCTTGATGATACTAGGTAGTAATGATCAGTTCACAAATCCCACTTGGCTCACCAAATTTTGTTCTTCTAGGTTGAAGCGTTCGTCTACAGTAGTAGTTTTTATATTTAGGTTCGCCCTGCTCTCTCCTATATATATAGATGAATTTGGAACTCTAAATCCAACATGGTTCATAGTAGCTCTTGGAAACTTGACAATATAAAGGAGTTCTCAGTTTTGTCTCTATAGTTTGTTTCCTTTTAAGTAGCCCTAGGCACAGACTGTGTAAAAGCACTTTCACCGAGAGGGGCTGCCAGGCTTCTAAAAATTAACGAGTTTCCGATATTCCAGCCAATACTTTTTCACCCAATCTTGATGATACTTGGTTGTAATGATCAATACACAAATCCCACTTGGCTCACCAAATTTTGTTTTTCTAGGGTGAAGCGTTCGTCTACAGTATCAGTTTTTATATTTAGGTTTCCCTCTGCTCACTCCTATATAGATAGATGATTTTGGAACTCTAAATCCAACATGGTTCGTAGAAGGTTTTTGAAACTTGACAAAATAAAGTAGCTGTCAGTTTTTTCTCTATGGTTTGTTTCCTCTTCAAGTAGCCCTAGGCACAGACTGAGGAAAAGCAATTTCATTGAGAGGGGTTGCCAAGCTTCTAAGATTTAACGAGTTTCCGAAATACCAGCAAATATTTTTTCACCCAATCTTGATGATACTTGGTGGTAATGATCAGTACACAAATCCCACTTGGCTCAGGAAATTTTGTTCTACTGGGTTGAAGCGTTCGTGTACAGTAGCAGTTTTTATATTTAGGTTTCCTTCTGTTCTCTCCTATATAGATAGATGAATTTGGAACTCTAAATCCAACATGGTTAGTAGTAGCTCTTTGAAACTTGACAAAATAAAGGAGTTCTCAGTTTTTTCTGTATGGTTTGTTTCCTCTTCAAGTAGCCCTAGGCACATACTGTAGAAAAGCACTTTCATTTAGAGGGTTGTTAAGCTTCTAAGAATTAAATAGTTTCCGAAGTACCAACAAATATTTTTTCACCCAATCTTGATGATACTTGGTGGTAATGATCACTACACAAATCCCACTTGGCTCACCAAATTTTGTTCTTCTAGGTTGAAGCGTTCGTCTACAGTAGCAGTTTTTATATTTAGGTTTCCCTCTGTTCTCTCGTATATAGATAGATGAATTTGGAACTCTAAATCCAACATGGTTCGTAGTAGGTCTTTGAATCTAGACAAAATAAAGGAGTTCTCAGTTTTGTCTCTATGGTTTGTTTCCTCTTCAAGTAGCCCTAGGCACAAACTGTGGAAAAGCACTTTCATGGAGAGGGGCTGCCAGGCTTCTAAGAATTAACGAGTTTCCGAAATACCAGCAAATATTTTTTCAACCAATCTTGATGATACTTGGTAGTAATGATCAGTTCACAAATCCCACTTGGATCACCAAATTTTTTCTTCTAGGTTGAAGCGTTCGTCTACAGTAGTAGTTTTTATATTTAGGTTTCCCTCTGCTCTCTCCTATATAGATAGATGAATTTGGAACCCTAAATCCAACATGGTTCGTAGTAGCTCTTGGAAACTTGACAATATAAAGGAGTTCTCAGTTTTGTCTCTATAGTTTGTTTCCTTTTCAAGTAGCCCTAGGCACAGACTGTGTAAAAGCACTTTCATGGAGAGGGGCTGCCAGGCTTCTAAAAATTAATGAGTTTCCGATATTCCAGCAAATATTTTTTCACCCAATCTTGATGATACTTGGTGGTAATGATCAGTACACAACTCCCACTTGGCTCACCAAATTTTGTTCTTCTAGGTTGAAGCATTCGTCTACAGTATCAGTTTTTATATTTAGGTTTCCCTCTGTTCTCTCCTATATAGATAGATGAATTTGGAACTCTAAATCCAACATGGTTGGTAGTAGCTCTTTGAAACTTGACAAAATAAAGGAGTTCTCAGTTTTGTCTCTATGGTTTGTTTCCTCTTCAAGTAGCCCTAGGCACATACTGTGGAAAAGCACTTTCATTGAGAGGGGTTGCCAGGCTTCTAAGAATTAACGAGTTTCCGAAATACCAGCAAATATTTTTTCAACCAATCTTGATGATACTTGGTGGTAATGATCAGTTCACAAATCCCACTTGGCTCACCAAATTTTTTTCTTCTAGGTTTAAGCGTTCGTCTACAGTAGTAGTTTTGATATTTAGGTTTCCCTCTGCTCTCTCCTATATAGATAGATGAATTTGGAACCCTAAAACCAACATGGTTCGTAGTAGCTCTTGGAAACTTGACAATATAAAGGAGTTCTCAGTTTTGTCTCTATAGTTTGTTTCCTTTTCAAGTAGCCCTAGGCACAGACTGTGTAAAAGCACTTTCATGGAGAGGGGCTGCCAGGCTTCTAAAAATTAATGAGTTTCCGATATTCCAGCAAATATTTTTTCACCCAATCTTGATGATACTTGGTGGTAATGATCAGTACACAACTCCCACTTGGCTCACCAAATTTTGTTCTTCTAGGTTGAAGCGTTCGTGTACAGTATCAGTTTTTATATTTAGGTTTCCCTCTGTTCTCTCCTATATAGATAGATGAATTTGGAACTCTAAATCCAACATGGTTTGTAGTAGCTCTTTGAAACTTGACAAAATAAAGGAGTTCTCAGTTTTGTCTCTATGGTTTGTTTCCTCTTCAAGTAGCCCTAGGCACATACTGTGGAAAAGCACTTTCATTGAGAGGGGTTGCTAACCTTCTAAGAATTAACGAGTTTCCGAAATTCCAGCAAATATTTTTTCACCAAATCTTGATGATACTTGGTGGTAATAATCAGTACACAAATCCCACTTGGCTCACAAATTTTGTTCTTCTAGGTTGAAGCGTTCGTCTACAGTAGCAGTTTTTATATTTAGGTTTCCCTCTGTTCTCTCCTATATAGATAGATGAATTTGGAACTCTAAATCCAGCATGGTTCGTAGTAGCTCTTGGAAACTTGACAATATAAAGGAGTTCTCAGTTTTGTCTCTATAGTTTGTTTTCTGTTCAAGTAGCCCTAGGCACAGACTGTGGAAAAGCACTTTCATTGAGAGGGGTCTCCAGGCTTCTAAGAATTAACGAGTTTCCGAAATGCAAGCAAATATTTTTTCAACCAATCTTGATGATACTTGGTGGTAATGATCAGTTCACAAATCCCACTTGGCTCAGCAAATTTTGTTCTTCTAGGTTGAAGCGTTCGTCTACAGTAGTAGTTTTTATATTTAGGTTTCGCTCTGCTCTCTCCTATATAGATAGATGAATTTGGAACTCTAAATCCAACATGGTTCGTAGTAGCTCTTGGAAACTTGACAATATAAAGGAGTTCTCAGTTTTTTCTCCATAGTTTGTTTCCTTTTCAAGTAGCCCTAGGCACAGACTGTGTAAAAGCACTTTCATCGAGAGGGGCTGCCAGGCTTCTAAAAATTAACGAGTTTCCGATATTCCAGCAAATATTTTTTCACCCAATCTTGATGATACTTGGTGGTAATTATCAGTACACAACTCCCACTTGGCTCACCAAATTTTGTTCTTCTAGGTTGAAGCGTTCGTCTACAGTATCAGTTTTTATATTTAGGTTTCCCTCTGTTCTCTCCTATATAGATTGATGAATTTGGAACTCTAAATCCATCATGGTTCGTAGTAGCTCGTTGAAACTTGAGAAAATAAAGGAGTTCTCCGTTTTTTCTCTATGGTTTGTTTCCTCTTCAAGTAGAAATTGGCACAGACTGTGGAAAACCCTTTCATTGAGAGGTGTTGCCAGGCTTCTAAGAATTAACGAGTTTCCGAAATACCAGCAAATATTTTTTCACCCAATCTTGATGAAACTTGGTGGTAGTGATCAGTACACAATTCCCACTTGGCTCACGAAATTTTGTTCTTCTATGTTGAAGCGTTCGTGTACAGTAGCAGTTTTTATATTTAGGTTTCCTTCTGTTCTCTCCTATATAGATAGATGAATTTGGAACTCTAAATCCAACATGGTTAGTAGTAGCTCTTTGAAACTTGACAAAATAAAGGAGTTCTCAGTTTTGTCTCTATGGTTTGTTTCCTCTTCAAGTAGCCCTAGGCACATACTGTAGAAAAGCACTTTCATTGAGAGGGGTTGCCAAGCTTCTAAAAATTAACGAGTTTCCGAAATACCAGCCAATACTTTTTCAACCAATCTTGATGATACTTGGTGGTAATGATCAGTTCACAAATCCCACTTGGCTCAGCAAATTTTGTTCTTCTAGGTTGAAGCGTTCGTCTACAGTAGTAGTTTTTATATTTAGGTTTCCCTCTGCTCTCTCCTATATAGATAGATGAATTTGGAACTCTAAATCCAACATGGTTCGTAGTAGCTCTTGGAAACTTGACAATATAAAGGAGTTCTCAGTTTTTTCTCCATAGTTTGTTTCCTTTTCAAGTAGCCCTAGGCACAGACTGTGTAAAAGCACTTTCATCGAGAGGGGCTGCCAGGCTTCTAAAAATTAACGAGTTTCCGATATTCCAGCAAATATTTTTTCACCCAATCTTGATGATACTTGGTGGTAATGATCAGTACACAACTCCCACTTGGCTCACCAAATTTTATTCTTCTAGGTTGAAGCGTTCGTCTACAGTATCAGTTTTTATATTTAGGTTTCCCTCTGTTCTCTCCTATATAGATTGATGAATTTGGAACTCTAAATCCATCATGGTTCGTAGTAGCTCGTTGAAACTTGAGAAAATAAAGGAGTTCTCCGTTTTTTCTCTATGGTTTGTTTCCTCTTCAAGTAGACCTTGGCACAGACTGTGGAAAAACCTTTCATTGAGAGGTGTTGCCAGGCTTCTAAGAATTAACGAGTTTCCGAAATACCAGCAAATATTTTTTCACCCAATCTTGATGATACTTGGTGGTAGTGATCAGAACACAAATCCCACTTGGCTCAAGAAATTTTGTTCTTCTAGGTTGAAGCGTTCGTGTACAGTAGCAGTTTTTATATTTAGGTTTCCTTCTGTTCTCTCCTATATAGATAGATGAATTTGGAACTCTAAATCCAGCATGGTTAGTAGTAGCTCTTTGAAACTTGACAAAATAAAGGAGTTCTCAGTTTTGTCTCTATGGTTTGTTTCCTCTTCAAGTAGCCCTAGGCACATACTGTAGAAAAGCACTTTCATTGAGAGTGGTTGCCAAGCTTCTAAAAATTAACGAGTTTCCGAAATACCAGCCAATACTTTTTCACCCAATCTTGATGATACTTGGTGGTAATGATCAGCACACAAATCCTACTTGGCTCACCAAATTTTGTTATTCTAGGTTGAAGCGTTCGTCTACAATAGCAGTTTTTATATTTAGGTTTCCCTCTGCTCTCTCCACTATAGATAGATGAATTTGGAACTCTAAATCCAACATGGTTTGTAGTAGCTCTTTGAAACTTGACAAAATAAAGTAGTTCTCCGTTTTTTCTCTATTGTTTGTTTCCTCATCAAGTAGCCCTAGGCACAGACTGTGGAAAAGCACTTTCATTGAGAGGGGTTGCCAGGCTTCTAAGAATTAACGAGTTTCCGAAATACCAGCAAATATTTTTTCAACCAATCTTGATGATACTTGGTAGTAATGATAAGTTCACAAATCCCACTTGGCTCACCAAATTTTGTTCTTCTAGGTTGAAGCGTTTGTCTACAGTAGTAGTTTTTATATTTAGGTTTCCCTTTGCTCTCTCCTATATAGATAGATGAATTTGGAACTCTAAATCCAACATGGTTTATAGTAGCTCTTGGAAACTTGACAATATAAAGGAGTTCTCAGTTTTGTCTCTATAGTTTGTTTCCTTTTCAAGTAGCCCTAGGCACAGACTGTGTTAAAGCACTTTCATAGAGAGGGGCTGCCAGGCTTCTAAAAATTAACGAGTTTCCGATATTCCAGCAAATATTTTTTCACCCAATCTTGATGATACTTGGTGGTAATGATCAGTACACAAATCCCACTTGGCTCACCAAATTTTGTTCTTCTAGGTTGAAGCGTTCGTCTACAGTAGCAGTTTTTATATTTAGGTTTCCCTCTATCGCTCCTATATAGATAGATCAATTTGGAACTCTAAATCCAACATGATTTGTAGTAGCTCTTTGAGACTTGACAAGATAAAGGAGTTATCAGTTTTGACTCTATGGTTTGTTTCCTCTTTAAGTAGCCCTAGGCACATACGGTAGAAAAGCACTTTCATTGAGAGGGGTTGCCAAGCTTCTAAGAATTAACGAGTTTCCGAAATACCAGCAAATATTTTTTCACCCAATCTTGATGATACTTGGTGGTCATGATCAGTACACAAATCCCACTTGGCTCACGAAATTTTGTTCTTCTAGGTTGAATCGTTCGTGTACAGTAGCAGTTTTTATATTTAGGTTTCCTTCTGTTCTCTCGTATATAGATAGATGAATTTGGAACTCTAAATCCAACATGGTTAGAAGTAGCTCTTTGAAACTTGACAAAATAAAAAAGTTCTCAGTTTTGTCTCTATGGTTTGTTTCCTCTTCAAGTAGCCCTAGGCACATACTGTAGAAAAGCACTTTCATTGAGAGGGGTTGCCAAGCTTCTAAAAATTAACGAGTTTCCGAAATACCAGCCAATACTTTTTCACCCAATCTTGATGATTCTTGGTGGTAATGATCAGCACACAAATCCTACTTGGCTCACCAAATTTTTTTATTCTAGGTTGAAGCGTTCGTCTACAGTAGCAGTTTTTATATTTAGGTTTCCCTCTGCTCTCTCCTATATAGATAGATGAATTTGGAACTCTAAATCCAACATGGTTTGTAGTAGCTCTTTGAAACTTGACAAAATAAAGTAGTTCTCCGTTTTTTCTCTATCTTTTGTTTCCTCATCAAGTAGCCCTAGGCACAGACTGTGGAAAAGCACTTTCATTGAGAGGGGTTGCCAGGCTTCTAAGAATTAACGAGTTTCCAAAATACCAGCAAATATTTTTTCAACCAATCTTGATGATACTTGGTAGTAATGATCAGTTCACAAATCCCACTTGGCTCACCAAATTTTGTTCTTCTAGGTTGAAGCGTTCGTCTACAGTAGTAGTTTTTATATTTAGGTTTCGCCCTGCTCTCTCCTATATAGATAGATGAATTTGGAACTCTAAATCCAACATGGTTCATAGTAGCTCTTGGAAACTTGACAATATAAAGGAGTTCTCAGTTTTGTCTCTATAGTTTGTTTCCTTTTCAAGTAGCCCTAGGCACAGACTGTGTTAAAGCACTTTCATTGAGAGGGGCTGCCAGGCTTCTAAAAATTAACGAGTTTCCGATATTCCAGCAAATATTTTTTCACCCAATCTGGATGATACTTGGTGGTAATGATCAGTACACAAATCCCACTTGGCTCTCCAAATTTTGTTGTTCTAGGTTGAAGCGTTCGTCTACAGTAGCAGTTTTTATATTTAGGTTTCCCTCTATCGCTCCTATATAGATAGATCAATTTGTAACTCTAAATCCAACATGATTTGTAGTAGCTCTTTGAGACTTGACAAGATAAAGGAGTTCTCAGTTTTGACTCTATGGTTTGTTTCCTCTTTAAGTAGCCCTAGGCACATACGGTAGAAAAGCACTTTCATTGAGAGGGGTTGCCAAGCTTCTAAGAATTAACGAGTTTCCGAAATACCAGCAAATATTTTTTCACCCAATCTTGATGATACTTGGTGGTCATGATCAGTACACAAATCCCACTTGGCTCACGAAATTTTGTTCTTCTAGGTTGAATCGTTCGTGTACAGTAGCAGTTTTTATATTTAGGTTTCCTTCTGTTCTCTCCTATATAGATAGATGAATTTGGAACTCTAAATCCAACATGGTTAGTAGTAGCTCTTTGAAACTTGACAAAATAAAGGAGTTCTCAGTTTTGTCTCTATGGTTTGTTTCCTCTTCAAGTAGCCCTAGGCACATACTGTAGAAAAACACTTTCATTGAGAGGGGTTGCCAAGCTTCTAAAAATTAACGAGTTTCCGAAATACCAGCCAATACTTTTTCACCCAATCTTGATGATTCTTGGTGGTAATGATCAGAACACAAATCCTACTTGGCTCACCAAATTTTGTTATTCTAGGTTGAAGCGTTCGTCTACAGTAGCAGTTTTTATATTTAGGTTTCCCTCTGCTCTCTCCTATATAGATAGATGAATTTGGAACTCTAAATCCAACATGGTTTGTAGTAGCTCTTTGAAACTTGACAAAATAAAGTAGTTCTCCGTTTTTTCTCTATGGTTTGTTTCCTCATCAAGTAGCCCTAGGCACAGACTGTGGAAAAGCACTTTCATTGAGAGGGGTTGCCAGGCTTCTAAGAATTAACGAGTTTCCGAAATACCAGCAAATATTTTTTCAACCAATCTTGATGATACTAGGTAGTAATGATCAGTTCACAAATCCCACTTGGCTCACCAAATTTTGTTCTTCTAGGTTGAAGCGTTCGTCTACAGTAGTAGTTTTTATATTTAGGTTTCGCCCTGCTCTCTCCTATATAGATAGATGAATTTGGAACTCTAAATCCAACATGGTTCATAGTAGCTCTTGGAAACTTGACAATATAAAGGAGTTCTCAGTTTTGTCTCTATAGTTTGTTTCCTTTTAAGTAGCCCTAGGCACAGACTGTGTAAAAGCACTTTCACCGAGAGGGGCTGCCAGGCTTCTAAAAATTAACGAGTTTCCGATATTCCAGCCAATACTTTTTCACCCAATCTTGATGATACTTGGTTGTAATGATCGATACACAAATCCCACTTGGCTCACCAAATTTTGTTTTTCTAGGGTGAAGCGTTCGTCTACAGTATCAGTTTTTATATTTAGGTTTCCCTCTGCTCACTCCTATATAGATAGATGATTTTGGAACTCTAAATCCAACATGGTTCGTAGAAGGTTTTTGAAACTTGACAAAATAAAGTAGCTGTCAGTTTTTTCTCTATGGTTTGTTTCCTCTTCAAGTAGCCCTAGGCACAGACTGAGGAAAAGCAATTTCATTGAGAGGGGTTGCCAAGCTTCCAAGATTTAACGAGTTTCCGAAATACCAGCAAATATTTTTTCACCCAATCTTGATGATACTTGGTGGTAATGATCAGTACACAAATCCCACTTGGCTCAGGAAATTTTGTTCTACTGGGTTGAAGCGTTCGTGTACAGTAGCAGTTTTTATATTTAGGTTTCCTTCTGTTCTCTCCTATATAGATAGATGAATTTGGAACTCTAAATCCAACATGGTTAGTAGTAGCTCTTTGAAACTTGACAAAATAAAGGAGTTCTCAGTTTTTTCTGTATGGTTTGTTTCCTCTTCAAGTAGCCCTAGGCACATACTGTAGAAAAGCACTTTCATTTAGAGGGTTGTTAAGCTTCTAAGAATTAACTAGTTTCCGAAGTACCAACAAATATTTTTTCACCCAATCTTGATGATACTTGGTGGTAATGATCACTACACAAATCCCACTTGGCTCACCAAATTTTGTTCTTCTAAGTTGAAGCGTTCGTCTACAGTAGCAGTTTTTATATTTAGGTTTCCCTCTGTTCTCTCGTATATAGATAGATGAATTTGGAACTCTAAATCCAACATGGTTCGTAGTAGGTCTTTGAATCTAGACAAAATAAAGGAGTTCTCAGTTTTGTCTCTATGGTTTGTTTCCTCTTCAAGTAGCCCTAGGCACAAACTGTGGAAAAGCACTTTCATGGAGAGGGGCTGCCAGGCTTCTAAGAATTAACGAGTTTCCGAAATACCAGCAAATATTTTTTCAACCAATCTTGATGATACTTGGTAGTAATGATCAGTTCACAAATCCCACTTGGATCACCAAATTTTGTTCTTCTAGGTTGAAGCGTTCGTCTACAGTAGTAGTTTTTATATTTAGGTTTCCCTCTGCTCTCTCCTATATAGATAGATGAATTTGGAACCCTAAATCCAACATGGTTCGTAGTAGCTCTTGGAAACTTGACAATATAAAGGAGTTCTCAGTTTTGTCTCTATAGTTTGTTTCCTTTTCAAGTAGCCCTAGGCACAGACTGTGTAAAAGCACTTTCATGGAGAGGGGCTGCCAGGCTTCTAAAAATTAATGAGTTTCCGATATTCCAGCAAATATTTTTTCACCCAATCTTGATGATACTTGGTGGTAATGATCAGCACACAACTCCCACTTGGCTCACCAAATTTTGTTCTTCTAGGTTGAAGCATTCGTCTACAGTATCAGTTTTTATATTTAGGTTTCCCTCTGTTCTCTCCTATATTGATAGATGAATTTGGAACTCTAAATCCAACATGGTTGGTAGTAGCTCTTTGAAACTTGACAAAATAAAGGAGTTCTCAGTTTTGTCTCTATGGTTTGTTTCCTCTTCAAGTAGCCCTAGGCACATACTGTGGAAAAGCACTTTCATTGAGAGGGGTTGCCAGGCTTCTAAGAATTAACGAGTTTCCGAAATACCAGCAAATATTTTTTCAACCAATCTTGATGATACTTGGTGGTAATGATCAGTTCACAAATCCCACTTGGCTCACCAAATTTTTTTCTTCTAGGTTTAAGCGTTCGTCTACAGTAGTAGTTTTGATATTTAGGTTTCCCTCTGCTCTCTCCTATATAGATAGATGAATTTGGAACCCTAAAACCAACATGGTTCGTAGTAGCTCTTGGAAACTTGACAATATAAAGGAGTTCTCAGTTTTGTCTCTATAGTTTGTTTCCTTTTCAAGTAGCCCTAGGCACAGACTGTGTAAAAGCACTTTCATGGAGAGGGGCTGCTAGGCTTCTAAAAATTAATGAGTTTCCGATATTCCAGCAAATATTTTTTCACCCAATCTTGATGATACTTGGTGGTAATGATCAGTACACAACTCCCACTTGGCTCACCAAATTTTGTTCTTCTAGGTTGAAGCGTTCGTGTACAGTATCAGTTTTTATATTTAGGTTTCCCTCTGTTCTCTCCTATATAGATAGATGAATTTGGAACTCTAAATCCAACATGGTTTGTAGTAGCTCTTTGAAACTTGACAAAATAAAGGAGTTCTCAGTTTTGTCTCTATGGTTTGTTTCCTCTTCAAGTAGCCCTAGGCACATACTGTGGAAAAGCACTTTCATTGAGAGGGGTTGCTAACCTTCTAAGAATTAACGAGTTTCCGAAATTCCAGCAAATATTTTTTCACCAAATCTTGATGATACTTGGTGGTAATAATCAGTACACAAATCCCACTTGGCTCACAAATTTTGTTCTTCTAGGTTGAAGCGTTCGTCTACAGTAGCAGTTTTTATATTTAGGTTTCCCTCTGTTCTCTCCTATATAGATAGATGAATTTGGAACTCTAAATCCAGCATGGTTCGTAGTAGCTCTTGGAAACTTGACAATATAAAGGAGTTCTCAGTTTTGTCTCTATAGTTTGTTTTCTGTTCAAGTAGCCCTAGGCACAGACTGTGGAAAAGCACTTTCATTGAGAGGGGTCTCCAGGCTTCTAAGAATTAACGAGTTTCCGAAATGCCAGCAAATATTTTTTCAACCAATCTTGATGATACTTGGTGGTAATGATCAGTTCACAAATCCCACTTGGCTCAGCAAATTTTGTTCTTCTAGGTTGAAGCGTTCGTCTACAGTAGTAGTTTTTATATTTAGGTTTCGCTCTGCTCTCTCCTATATAGATAGATGAATTTGGAACTCTAAATCCAACATGGTTCGTAGTAGCTCTTGGAAACTTGACAATATAAAGGAGTTCTCAGTTTTTTCTCCATAGTTTGTTTCCTTTTCAAGTAGCCCTAGGCACAGACTGTGTAAAAGCACTTTCATCGAGAGGGGCTGCCAGGCTTCTAAAAATTAACGAGTTTCCGATATTCCAGCAAATATTTTTTCACCCAATCTTGATGATACTTGGTGGTAATGATCAGTACACAACTCCCACTTGGCTCACCAAATTTTGTTCTTCTAGGTTGAAGCGTTCGTCTACAGTATCAGTTTTTATATTTAGGTTTCCCTCTGTTCTCTCCTATATAGATAGATGATTTTGGAACTCTAAATCCAACATGGTTCGTAGAAGGTTTTTGAAACTTGACAAAATAAAGTAGCTGTCAGTTTTTTCTCTATGGTTTGTTTCCTCTTCAAGTAGCCCTAGGCACAGACTGAGGAAAAGCAATTTCATTGAGAGGGGTTGCCAAGCTTCTAAGATTTAACGAGTTTCCGAAATACCAGCAAATATTTTTTCACCCAATCTTGATGATACTTGGTGGTAATGATCAGTACACAAATCCCACTTGGCTCAGGAAATTTTGTTCTACTGGGTTGAAGCGTTCGTGTACAGTAGCAGTTTTTATATTTAGGTTTCCTTCTGTTCTCTCCTATATAGATAGATGAATTTGGAACTCTAAATCCAACATGCTTAGTAGTAGCTCTTTGAAACTTGACAAAATAAAGGAGTTCTCAGTTTTTTCTGTATGGTTTGTTTCCTCTTCAAGTAGCCCTAGGCACATACTGTAGAAAAGCACTTTCATTTAGAGGGTTGTTAAGCTTCTAAGAATTAACTAGTTTCCGAAGTACCAACAAATATTTTTTCACCCAATCTTGATGATACTTGGTGGTAATGATCACTACACAAACCCCACTTGGCTCACCAAATTTTGTTCTTCTAGGTTGAAGCGTTCGTCTACAGTAGCAGTTTTTATATTTAGGTTTCCCTCTTTTCTCTCGTATATAGATAGATGAATTTGGAACTCTAAATCCAACATGGTTCGTAGTAGGTCTTTGAATCTAGACAAAATAAAGGAGTTCTCAGTTTTGTCTCTATGGTTTGTTTCCTCTTCAAGTAGCCCTAGGCACAAACTGTGGAAAAGCACTTTCATTGAGAGGGGTTGCCAACCTTCTAAGGATTAACGAGTTTCCGAAATTCCAGCAAATATTTTTTCACCAAATCTTGATGATACTTGGTGGTAATAATCAGTACACAAATCCCACTTGGCTCACAAATTTTGTTCTTCTCGGTTGAAGCGTTCGTCTACAGTAGCAGTTTTTATATTTAGGTTTTCCTCTGTTCTCTCCTATATAGATAGATGAATTTGGAACTCTAAATCCAAGATGGTTCGTAGTAGCTCTTGGAAACTTGAGAATATAAAGGAGTTCTCAGTTTTGTCTCTATAGTTTGTTTTCTGTTCAAGTAGCCCTAGGCACAGACTGTGGAAAAGCACTTTCATTGAGAGGGGTTGCCAGGCTTCTAAGAATTAACGAGTTTCCAAAATACCAGCAAATATTTTTTCACTCAATCTTGATGATACTTGGTGGTAATGATCAGTACACAAATCCCACTTGGCTCACGAAATTTTGTTCTTCTAGTTTGAAGCGTTCGTGTACAGTAGCAGTTTTTATATTTAGGTTTCCTTCTGTACTCTCGTATATAGATAGATGAATTTGGAACTCTAAATCCAACATGGTTAGTAGTAGCTCTTTGAAACATGACAAAATAAAAGAGTTCTCAGTTTTTTCTCTATGGTTTGTTTCCACTTCAAGTAGCCCTAGGCACATACTGTAGAAGAGCACATTCATTGAGAGGGGTTGCCAAGCTTCTAAAAATTAACGAGTTTCCGAAATACCAGCAAATATTTTTTCACCCAATCTTGATGATACTTGGTGGTAATGATCAGTACACAAATCCCACTTGGCTCACCAAATTTTGTTCTTCTAGGTTGAAGCGTTCGTCTACAGTAGCAGTTTTTATATTTAGGTTTCCCTCTATCGCTCCTATATAGATAGATGAATTTGGAACTCTAAATCCAACATGGTTCGTAGTAGCTCTTTGAATCTTGACAAAATAAAGGAGTTCTCAGTTTTGTCTCTATGGTTCGTTTCCTCTTCAAGGAGCCCTAGACACAGACTGTGGAAAAGCACTTTCATTGAGAGGGGTTGCCAACCTTCTAAGAATTAACGAGTTTCCGAAATTCCAGCAAATATTTGTTCACCAAATCTTGATGATACTTGGTGGTAATAATCAGTACACAAATCCCACTTGGCTCACAAATTTTGTTCTTCTAGGTTGAAGCGTTCGTCTACAGTAGCAGTTTTTATATTTAGGTTTCCCTCTGTTCTCTCCTATATAGATAGATGAATTTGGAACTCTAAATCCAACATGGTTCGCAGTAGCTCTTGGAAACATGACAATATAAAGGAGTTCTCAGTTTTGTCTCTATAGTTTGTTTTCTGTTCAAGTAGCCCTAGGCACAGACTGTGGAAAAGCACTTTCATTCAGAGGGGTTGAGAGGCTTCAAAGAATTAGTGAGTTTCCAAAATACCAGCAAATATTTTTTCAACCAATCTTGATGATACTTGGTGGTAATGATCAGTACACAAATCCCACTTGGCTCACCAAATTTTGTTCTTCTAGGTAGAAGCGTTCGTCTACAGTAGCAGTTTTTATATTTAGGTTTCCCTCTGCTCTCTCCTATATAGATAGATGAATTTGGAACTCTAAATCCAACATGGTTTGTAGTAGCTCTTTGAAACTTGACAAAATAAAGGAGTTCTCAGTTTTGACTCTATGGTTTGTTTCCTCTTCAAGTAGCCCTAGGCACATACTGTGGAAAAGCACTTTCATTGAGAGGGGTTGCTAACCTTCTAAGAATTAACGAGTTTCCGAAATTCCAGCAAATATTTTTTCACCAAATCTTGATGATACTTGGTGGTAATAATCAGTACACAAATCCCACTTGGCTCACAAATTTTGTTCTTCTAGGTTGAAGCGTTCGTCTACAGTAGCAGTTTTTATATTTAGGTTTCCCTCTGTTCTCTCCTATATAGATAGATGAATTTGGAACTCTAAATCCAACATGGTTCGTAGTAGCTCTTGGAAACTTGACAATATAAAGGAGTTCTCAGTTTTGTCTCTATAGTTTGTTTTCTGTTCAAGTAGCCCTAGGCACAGACTGTGGAAAAGCACTTTCATTGAGAGGGGTTGCCAGGCTTCTAAGAATTAACGAGTTTCCAAAATACCAGCAAATATTTTTTCACTCAATCTTGATGATACTTGGTGGTAATGATCAGTACACAAATCCCACTTGGCTCACGAAATTTTGTTCTTCTAGTTTGAAGCGTTCGTGTACAGTAGCAGTTTTTATATTTAGGTTTCCTTCTGTACTCTCGTATATAGATAGATGAATTTGGAACTCTAAATCCAACATGGTTAGTAGTAGCTCTTTGAAACATGACAAAATAAAAGAGTTCTCAGTTTTTTCTCTATGGTTTGTTTCCACTTCAAGTAGCCCTAGGCACATACTGTAGAAGAGCACATTCATTGAGAGGGGTTGCCAAGCTTCTAAAATTAACGAGTTTCCGAAATACCAGCAAATATTTTTTCACCCAATCTTGATGATACTTGGTGGTAATGATCAGTACACAAATCCCACTTGGCTCACCAAATTTTGTTCTTCTAGGTTGAAGCGTTCGTCTACAGTAGCAGTTTTTATATTTAGGTTTCCCTCTATCGCTCCTATATAGATAGATGAATTTGGAACTCTAAATCCAACATGGTTCGTAGTAGCTCTTTGAATCTTGACAAAATAAAGGAGTTTCTCAGTTTTGTCTCTATGGTTCGTTCCTCTTCAAGGAGCCCTAGACACAGACTGTGGAAAAGCACTTTCATTGAGAGGGGTTGCCAACCTTCTAAGAATTAACGAGTTTCCGAAATTCCAGCAAATATTTGTTCACCAAATCTTGATGATACTTGGTGGTAATAATCAGTACACAAATCCCACTTGGCTCACAAATTTTGTTCTTCTAGGTTGAAGCGTTCGTCTACAGTAGCAGTTTTTATATTTAGGTTTCCCTCTGTTCTCTCCTATATAGATAGATGAATTTGGAACTCTAAATCCAACATGGTTCGCAGTAGCTCTTGGAAACATGACAATATAAAGGAGTTCTCAGTTTTGTCTCTATAGTTTGTTTTCTGTTCAAGTAGCCCTAGGCACAGACTGTGGAAAAGCACTTTCATTCAGAGGGGTTGAGAGGCTTCAAAGAATTAGTGAGTTTCCAAAATACCAGCAAATATTTTTTCAACCAATCTTGATGATACTTGGTGGTAATGATCAGTACACAAATCCCACTTGGCTCACCAAATTTTGTTCTTCTAGGTAGAAGCGTTCGTCTACAGTAGCAGTTTTTATATTTAGGTTTCCCTCTGCTCTCTCCTATATAGATAGATGAATTTGGAACTCTAAATCCAACATGGTTTGTAGTAGCTCTTTGAAACTTGACAAAATAAAGGAGTTCTCAGTTTTGACTCTATGGTTTGTTTCCTCTTCAAGTAGCCCTAGGCACATACTGTGGAAAAGCACTTTCATTGAGAGGGGTTGCTAACCTTCTAAGAATTAACGAGTTTCCGAAATTCCAGCAAATATTTTTTCACCAAATCTTGATGATACTTGGTGGTAATAATCAGTACACAAATCCCACTTGGCTCACAAATTTTGTTCTTCTAGGTTGAAGCGTTCGTCTACAGTAGCAGTTTTTATATTTAGGTTTCCCTCTGTTCTCTCCTATATAGATAGATGAATTTGGAACTCTAAATCCAACATGGTTCGTAGTAGCTCTTGGAAACTTGACAATATAAAGGAGTTCTCAGTTTTGTCTCTATAGTTTGTTTTCTGTTCAAGTAGCCCTAGGCACAGACTGTGGAAAAGCACTTTCATTGAGAGGGGTTGCCAGGCTTCTAAGAATTAACGAGTTTCCGAAATACCAGCAAATATTTTTTCAACCAATCTAGATGATACTTGGTAGTAATGATCAGTTCACAAATCCCACTTGGCTCACCAAATTTTGTTCTTCTAGGTTGAAGCGTTCGTCTACAGTAGTAGTTTTTATATTTAGGTTTCCCTCTGCTCTCTCCTATATAGATAGATGAATTTGGAACCCTAAATCCAACATGGTTCGTAGTAGCTCTTGGAAACTTGACAATATAAAGGAGTTCTCAGTTTTGTCTCTATAGTTTGTTTCCTTTTCAAGTAGCCCTAGGCACAGACTGTGTAAAAGCACTTTCATGGAGAGGGGCTGCCAGGCTTCTAAAAATTAATGAGTTTCCGATATTCCAGCAAATATTTTTTCACCCAATCTTGATGATACTTGGTGGTAATGATCAGTACACAACTCCCACTTGGCTCACCAAATTTTGTTCTTCTAGGTTGAAGCGTTCGTCTACAGTAGTAGTTTTTATATTTAGGTTTCCCTCTGCTCTCTCCTATATAGATAGATGAATTTGGAACCCTAAATCCAACATGGTTCGTAGTAGCTCTTGGAAACTTGACAATATAAAGGAGTTCTCAGTTTTGTCTCTATAGTTTGTTTCCTTTTCAAGTAGCCCTAGGCACAGACTGTGTAAAAGCACTTTCATGGAGAGGGGCTGCCAGGCTTCTAAAAATTAATGAGTTTCCGATATTCCAGCAAATATTTTTTCACCCAATCTTGATGATACTTGGTGGTAATGATCAGTACACAACTCCCACTTGGCTCACCAAATTTTGTTCTTCTAGGTTGAAGCGTTCGTGTACAGTATCAGTTTTTATATTTAGGTTTCCCTCTGTTCTCTCCTATATAGATAGATGAATTTGGAACTCTAAATCCAACATGGTTTGTAGTAGCTCTTTGAAACTTGACAAAATAAAGGAGTTCTCAGTTTTGTCTCTATGGTTTGTTTCCTCTTCAAGTAGCCCTAGGCACATACTGTGGAAAAGCACTTTCATTGAGAGGGGTTGCTAACCTTCTAAGAATTAACGAGTTTCCGAAATTCCAGCAAATATTTTTTCAACCAATCTTGATGATACTTGGTGGTAATGATCAGTTCACAAATCCCACTTGGCTCAGCAAATTTTGTTCTTCTAGGTTGAAGCGTTCGTCTACAGTAGTAGTTTTTATATTTAGGTTTCCCTCTGCTCTCTCCTATATAGATAGATGAATTTGGAACTCTAAATCCAACATGGTTCGTAGTAGCTCTTGGAAACTTGACAATATAAAGGAGTTCTCAGTTTTGTCTTTATAGTTTGTTTCCTTTTCAAGTAGCCCTAGGCACAGACTGTGTAAAAGCACTTTCATCGAGAGGGGCTGCCAGGCTTTTAAAAATTAACGAGTTTCCGATATTCCAGCAAATATTTTTTCACCCAATCTTGATGATACTTGGTGGTAATGATCAGTACACAACTCCCACTTGGCTCACCAAATTTTGTTCTTCTAGGTTGAAGCGTTCGTCTACAGTATCAGTTTTTATATTTAGGTTTCCCTCTGTTCTCTCCTATATAGATTGATGAATTTCGAACTCTAAATCCATCATGGTTCGTAGTAGCTCGTTGAAACTTGAGAAAATAAAGGAGTTCTCCGTTTTTTCTCTATGGTTTGTTTCCTCTTCAAGTACACCTTGGCACAGACTGTGGAAAACCCTTTCATTGAGAGGGGTTGCCAGGCTTCTAAGAATTAACGAGTTTCCGAAATACCAGCAAATATTTTTTCACCCAATCTTGATGATACTTGGTGATAATGATCAGCACACAAATCCTACTTGGCTCACCAAATTTTCTTATTCTAGGTTGAAGCGTTCGTCTACAGTAGCAGTTTTTATATTTAGGTTTCCCTCTGCTCTCTCCACTATAGATAGATGAATTTGGAACTCTAAATCCAACATGGTTTGTAGTAGCTCTTTGAAACTTGACAAAATAAAGTAGTTCTCCGTTTTTTCTCTATTGTTTGTTTCCTCATCAAGTAGCCCTAGGCACAGACTGTGGAAAAGCACTTTCATTGAGAGGGGTTGCCAGGCTTCTAAGAATTAACGAGTTTCCGAAATACCAGCAAATATTTTTTCAACCAATCTTGATGATACTTGGTAGTAATGATCAGTTCACAAATCCCACTTGGCTCACCAAATTTTGTTCTTCTAGGTTGAAGCGTTCGTCTACAGTAGTAGTTTTTATATTTAGGTTTCCCTCTGCTCTCTCCTATATAGATAGATGAATTTGGAACTCTAAATCCAACATGGTTTATAGTAGCTCTTGGAAACTTGACAATATAAAGGAGTTCTCAGTTTTGTCTCTATAGTTTGTTTCCTTTTCAAGTAGCCCTAGGCACAGACTGTGTTAAAGCACTTTCATAGAGAGGGGCTGCCAGGCTTCTAAAAATTAACAAGTTTCCGATATTCCAGCAAATATTTTTTCACCCAATCTTGATGATACTTGGTGGTAATGATCAGTACACAAATCCCACTTGGCTCACCAAATTTTGTTCTTCTAGGTTGAAGCGTTCGTCTACAGTAGCAGTTTTTATATTTAGGTTTCCCTCTATCGCTCCTATATAGATAGATCAATTTGGAACTCTAAATCCAACATGATTTGTAGTAGCTCTTTGAGACTTGACAAGATAAAGGAGTTCTCAGTTTTGACTCTATGGTTTGTTTCCTCTTTAAGTAGCCCTAGGCACATACGGTAGAAAAGCACTTTCATCGAGAGGGGTTGCCAAGCTTCTAAGAATTAACGAGTTTCCGAAATACCAGCAAATATTTTTTCACCCAATCTTGATGATACTTGGTGGTCATGATCAGTACACAAATCCCACTTGGCTCACGAAATTTTGTTCTTCTAGGTTGAATCGTTCGTGTACAGTAGCAGTTTTTATATTTAGGTTTCCTTCTGTTCTCTCCTATATAGATAGATGAATTTGGAACTCTAAATCCAACATGGTTAGTAGTAGCTCTTTGAAACTTGACAAAATAAAGGAGTTCTCAGTTTTGTCTCTATGGTTTGTTTCCTCTTCAAGTAGCCCTAGGCACATACTGTAGAAAAGCACTTTCATTGAGAGGGGTTGCCAAGCTTCTAAAAATTAACGAGTTTCCGAAATACCAGCCAATACTTTTTCACCCAATCTTGATGATTCTTGGTGGTAATGATCAGCACACAAATCCTACTTGGCTCACCAAATTTTGTTATTCTAGGTTGAAGCGTTCGTCTACAGTAGCAGTTTTTATATTTAGGTTTCCCTCTGCTCTCTCCTATATAGATAGATGAATTTGGAACTCTAAATCCAACATGGTTTGTAGTAGCTCTTTGAAACTTGACAAAATAAAGTAGTTCTCCGTTTTTTCTCTATGGTTTGTTTCCTCATCAAGTAGCCCTAGGCACAGACTGTGGAAAAGCACTTTCATTGAGAGGGGTTGCCAGGCTTCTAAGAATTAACGAGTTTCCGAAATACCAGCAAATATTTTTTCAACCAATCTTGATGATACTTGGTAGTAATGATCAGTTCACAAATCCCACTTGGCTCACCAAATTTAGTTCTTCTAGGTTGAAGTGTTCGTCTACAGTAGTAGTTTTTATATTTAGGTTTCGCCCTGCTCTCTCCTATATAGATAGATGAATTTGGAACTCTAAATCCAACATGGTTCATAGTAGCTCTTGGAAACTTGACAATAAAAAGGAGTTCTCAGTTTTGTCTCTATAGTTTGTTTCCTTTTCAAGTAGCCCTAGGCACAGACTGTGTTAAAGCACTTTCATAGAGAGGGGCTGCCAGGCTTCTAAAAATTAACGAGTTTCCGATATTCCAGCAAATATTTTTTCACCCAATCTTGATGATACTTGGTGGTAATGATCAGTACACAAATTCCACTTGGCTCACCAAATTTTGTTCTTCTAGGTTGAAGCGTTCGTCTACAGTAGCAGTTTTTATATTTAGGTTTCCCTCTATCGCTCCTATATAGATAGATCAATTTGGAACTCTAAATCCAACATGATTTGTAGTAGCTCTTTGAGACTTGACAAGATAAAGGAGTTCTCAGTTTTGACTCTATGGTTTGTTTCCTCTTTAAGTAGCCCTAGGCACATACGGTAGAAAAGCACTTTCATTGAGAGGGGTTGCAAAGCTTCTAAGAATTAACGAGTTTCCGAAATACCAGCAAATATTTTTTCACCCAATCTTGATGATACTTGGTGGTCATGATCAGTACACAAATCCCACTTGGCTCACGAAATTTTGTTCTTCTAGGTTGAATCGTTCGTGTACAGTAGCAGTTTTTATATTTAGGTTTCCTTCTGTTCTCTCCTATATAGATAGATGAATTTGGAACTCTAAATCCAACATGGTTAGTAGTAGCTCTTTGAAACTTGACAAAATAAAGGAGTTCTCAGTTTTGTCTCTATGGTTTGTTTCCTCTTCAAGTAGCCCTAGGCACATACTGTAGAAAAGCACTTTCATTGAGAGGGGTTGCCAAGCTTCTAAAAATTAACGAGTTTCCGAAATACCAGCCAATACTTTTTCACCCAATCTTGATGATTCTTGGTGGTAATGATCAGCACACAAATCCTACTTGGCTCACCAAATTTTGTTATTCTAGGTTGAAGCGTTCGTCTACAGTAGCAGTTTTTATATTTAGGTTTCCCTCTGCTCTCTCCTATATAGATAGATGAATTTGGAACTCTAAATCCAACATGGTTTGTAGTAGCTCTTTGAAACTTGACAAAATAAAGTAGTTCTCCGTTTTTTCTCTATGGTTTGTTTCCTCATCAAGTAGCCCTAGGCACAGACTGTGGAAAAGCACTTTCATTGAGAGGGGTTGCCAGGCTTCTAAGAATTAACGAGTTTCCGAAATACCAGCAAATATTTTTTCAACCAATCTTGATGATACTTGGTAGTAATGATCAGTTCACAAATCCCACTTGGCTCACCAAATTTTGTTCTTCTAGGTTGAAGCGTTCGTCTACAGTAGTAGTTTTTATATTTAGGTTTCGCCCTGCTCTCTCCTATATAGATAGATGAATTTGGAACTCTAAATCCAACATGGTTCATAGTAGCTCTTGGAAACTTGACAATATAAAGGAGTTCTCAGTTTTGTCTCTATAGTTTGTTTCCTTTTAAGTAGCCCTAGGCACAGACTGTGTAAAAGCACTTTCACCGAGAGGGGCTGCCAGGCTTCTAAAAATTAACGAGTTTCCGATATTCCAGCCAATACTTTTTCACCCAATCTTGATGATACTTGGTTGTAATGATCAATACACAAATCCCACTTGGCTCACCAAATTTTGTTCTTCTAGGGTGAAGCGTTCGTCTACAGTAGCAGTTTTTATATTTAGGTTTCCCTCTGCTCACTCCTATATAGATAGATGATTTTGGAACTCTAAATCCAACATGGTTCGTAGAAGGTTTTTGAAACTTGACAAAATAAAGTAGCTGTCAGTTTTTTCTCTATGGTTTGTTTCCTCTTCAAGTAGCCCTAGGCACAGACTGTGGAAAAGCACTTTCATTGAGAGGGGTTGCCAATCTTCTAAGAATTAACGAGTTTCCGAAATACAAGCAATTATAAATTCACCCAATCTTGATAATACTTGGTGGTAATGATCAGTACACAAATCCCACTTGGCTCACGAAATTTTGTTCTTCTAGGTTGAAGCATTCGTCTAAGTAGCAGATTTTATATTTAGGTTTCCCTCTGTTCTCTTCTATATAGATAGATGAATTTGGAACTCTAAATCCAACATGGTTTGTAGTAGCTCTTTGAAACTTGACAAAATAAAGGAGTTCTCAGTTTTGTCTCTATGGTTTGTTTCCTCTTCAAGTAGCCCTAAGCACGGACTGTGGAAAAGCACTTTCATTGAGAGGGATGGCAAGCTTCTAAGAGTTAACGAGTTTCCGAAATACCAGCAAATATTTTTTCACCCAATCTTGATGATACTTGGTGGTAATGATCAGTACACAAATCCCACTTGGCTCAGGAAATTTTTTTTTACTGGGTTGAAGCGTTCGTGTACAGTAGCAGTTTTTATATTTAGGTTTCCTTCTGTTCTCTCCTATATAGATAGATGAATTTGGAACTCTAAATCCAAAATGGTTAGTAGTAGCTCTTTGAAACTTGACAAAATAAAGGAGTTCTCAGTTTTTTCTGTATGGTTTGTTTCCTCTTCAAGTAGCCCTAGGCACATACTGTAGAAAAGCACTTTCATTGAGAGGGTTGTTAAGCTTCTAAGAATTAACTAGTTTCCGAAGTACCAGCAAATATTTTTTCACCCAATCTTGATGATACTTGGTGGTAATGATCACTACACAAATCCCACTTGGCTCACCAAATTTTGTTTTTCTAGGTTGAAGCGTTCGTCTACAGTAGCAGTTTTTATATTTAGGTTTCCCTCTGTTCTCTCGTATATAGATAGATGAATTTGGAACTCTAAATCCAACATGGTTCGTAGTAGGTCTTGGAATCTAGACAAAATAAAGGAGTTCTCAGTTTTGTCTCTATGGTTTGTTTCCTCTTCAAGTAGCCCTAGGCACAAACTGTGGAAAAGCACTTTCATTGAGAGGGGTTGCCAACCTTCTAAGGATTAACGAGTTTCCGAAATTCCAGCAAATATTTTTTCACCAAATTTTGATGATACTTGGTGGTAATAATCAGTACCCAAATCCCACTTGGCTCACAAATTTTGTTCTTCTCGGTTGAAGCGTTCGTCTACAGTAGCAGTTTTTATATTTAGGTTTTCCTCTGCTCTCTCCTATATAGATAGATGAATTTGGAACTCTAAATCCAACATGGTTCGTAGTAGCTCTTGGAAACTTGACAATATAAAGGAGTTCTCAGTTTTGTCTCTATAGTTTGTTTTCTGTTCAAGTAGCCCTAGGCACAGACTGTGGAAAAGCACTTTCATTGAGAGGGGTTGCCAGGCTTCTAAGAATTAACGAGTTTCCAAAATACCAGCAAATATTTTTTCACTCAATCTTGATGATACTTGGTGGTAATGATCAGTACACAAATCCCACTTGGCTCACGAAATTTTGTTCTTCTAGTTTGAAGCGTTCGTGTACAGTAGCAGTTTTTATATTTAGGTTTCCTTCTGTACTCTCGTATATAGATAGATGAATTTGGAACTCTAAATCCAACATGGTTAGTAGTAGCTCTTTGAAACTTGACAAAATAAAAGAGTTCTCAGTTTTTTCTCTATGGTTTGTTTCCTCTTCAAGTAGCCCTAGGCACATACTGTAGAAGAGCACTTTCATTGAGAGGGGTTGCCAAGCTTCTAAAAATTAACGAGTTTCCGAAATACCAGCAAATATTTTTTCACCCAATCTTGATGATACTTGGTGGTAATGATCAGTACACAAATCCCACTTGGCTCACCAAATTTTGTTCTTCTAGGTTGAAGCGTTCGTCTACAGTATCAGTTTTTATATTTAGATTTCCCTCTATCGCTCCTATATAGATAGATGAATTTGGAACTCTAAATCCAACATGGTTCGTAGTAGCTCTTTGAATCTTGACAAAATAAAGGAGTTCTCAGTTTTGTCTCTATGGTTTGTTTCCTCTTCAAGTAGCCCTAGACACAGACTGTGGAAAAGCACTTTCATTGAGAGGGGTTGCCAACCTTCTAAGAATTAACGAGTTTCCGAAATTCCAGCAAATATTTGTTCACCAAATCTTGATGATACTTGGTGGTAATAATCAGTACACAAATCCCACATGGCTCACAAATTTTGTTCTTCTAGGTTGAAGCGTTCGTCTACAGTAGCAGTTTTTATATTTAGGTTTCCCTCTGTTCTCTCCTATATAGATAGATGAATTTGGAACTCTAAATCCAACATGGTTCGCAGTAGCTCTTGGAAACATGACAATATAAAGGAGTTCTCAGTTTTGTCTCTATAGTTTGTTTTCTGTTCAAGTAGCCCTAGGCACAGACTGTGGAAAAGCACTTTCATTGAGAGGGGTTGAGAGGCTTCTAAGAATTAGTGAGTTTCCAAAATACCAGCAAATATTTTTTCAACCAATCTTGATGATACTTGGTGGTAATGATCAGTACACAAATCCCACTTGGCTCACCAAATTTTGTTCTTCTAGGTAGAAGCGTTCGTCTACAGTAGCAGTTTTTATATTTAGGTTTCCCTCTGCTCTCTCCTATATAGATAGATGAATTTGGAACTCTAAATCCAACATGGTTTGTAGTAGCTCTTTGAAACATGACAAAATAAAGGAGTTCTCAGTTTTGACTCTATGGTTTGTTTCCTCTTCAAGTAGCCCTAGGCACATACTGTAGAAAAGCACTTTCATTGAGAGGGATTGCCAAGATTCTAAGAGTTAACGAGTTTCCGAAATACCAGCAAATATTTTTTCACCCAATCTTGATGATACTTGGTGGTAATGATCAGCACACAAATACTACTTGGCTCACCAAATTTTGTTCTTCTAGGTTGAAGCGTTCGTCTACAGTAGCAGTTTTTATATTTAGGTTTCCCTCTGCTCTCTCCTATATAGATAGATGAATTTGGAACTCTAAATCCAACATGGTTTGTAGTAGCTCTTTGAAACTTCACAAAATAAAGGAGTTCTCCGTTTTTTCTCCATGGTTTGTTTCCTCATCAAGTAGCCCTAGGCACAGACTGTGGAAAAGCACTTTCATTGAGAGGGGTTGCCAAGCTTCTAAGAATTAACGATTTTCCGAAATATGAGCAAACACTTTTTCACCCAATCTTGATGAGCCTTGGTGGTAATGATCAGTACACAAATCCCACTTGGCTCACCAAATTTTGTTCTTCTAGGTAGAAGCGTTCGTCTACAGTAGCAGTTTTTATATTTAGGTTTCCTTCTGTTCTCTCCTATATAGATAGATGAATTTGGAACTCTAAATCCAACATGGTTAGTAGTAGCTCTTTGAAACTTGACAAAATAAAGGAGTTCTCAGTTTTGACTCTATGGTTTGTTTCCTCTTAAAGTAGCCCTAGGCACATACTGTCGAAAAGCACTTTCATTGAGAGGGATTGCCAAGATTCTAAAAATTAACGAGTTTCCGAAATACCAGCAAATATTTTTTCACCCGATCTTGATGATACTTGGTGGTAATGATCAGCACACAAATCCTACTTGGCTCACCAAATTTTGTTCTTCTAGGTTGAAGCATTCGTCTACAGTAGCAGTTTTTATATTTAGGTTTCCCTCTGCTCTCTCCTATATAGATAGATGAATTTGGAACTCTAAATCCAACATGGTTTGTAGTAGCTCTTTGAAACTTGACAAAATAAAGGAGTTCTCCGTTTTTTCTCTATGGTTTGTTTCCTCATCAAGTAGCTTAGGCACAGACTGTGGAAAAGCACTTTCATTGAGAGGGGTTGCCAAGCTTCTAAGAATTAACGAGTTTCCGAAAAATGAGCAAACACTTTTTCACCCAATCTTGATGATACATGGTGGTAATGATCAGTACACAAATCCCACTTGACTCACCAAATTTTGTTCTTCTAGGGTGAAGCGTTCGTCTACAATAGCAGTTTTTATATTTAGGTTTCCCTCTGCTCACTCCTATATAGATAGATGAATTTGGAACTCTAAATCCAACATGGTTCGTAGAAGGTCTTTGAAACTTGACAAAATAAAGTAGTTGTCAGTTTTGTCTCTATGGTTTGTTTCCGCATCAAGTAGCCCTAGGCACAGACTGTGGAAAAGCAATTTCATTGAGAGGGGTTGCCAAGCTTCTAAGAATTGACGAGTTTCTGAAATACAAGCAATTATAAATTCACCCAATCTTGATAATACTTGGTGGTAATGATCAGTACACAAATCCCACTTGTCTCACCAAATTTTGTTCTTCTAGGTTGAAGCGTTCGTCTACAGTATCAGTTTTAATATTTTGGTTTCCCTCTGTTCTCTCCTACATAGATAGATGAATTTGGAACTCTTAATCCAACATGGTTCGTAGTAGCTCTTTGAAACATGACAAAATAAAGGAGTTCTCAGTTTTGTCACTATGGTTTGTTTCCTCTTCAAGTAGCCCTAGGCACAGACTGAGGAAAAGCAATTTCATTGAGAGGGGTTGCCAAGCTTCTAAGATTTAACGAGTTTCCGAAATACCAGCAAATATTTTTTCACCCAATCTTGATGATACTTGGTGGTAATGATCAGTACACAAATCCCACTTGGCTCACCAAACTTTGTTCTTCTAGGTTGAAGCGATCGTCTACATTAGCAGTTTTATGTTTAGGTTTCCCTCTATCGCTCCTATATTGATAGATGAATTTGGAACTCTAAATCCAACATGGTTTGTAGTAGCTCTTTGAAACTTGACAAAATAAAGGAGTTCTCAGTTGTGACTCTATGGTTTGTTTCCTCTTCAAGTAGCCATAGGCACATACTGTAAAAAAGCACTTTAATTGAGAGGGATTGCCAAGATTCTAAGAATTAACGAGTTTCTGAAATACCAGCAAATATTTTTTCACCCAATCTTGATGATACTTGGATTTAATGATCAGTACACAAATCTCAATTGGCTCACGAAATTTTGTTTTCTAGGTTGAAGCGTTCGTGTACAGTAGGAGTTTTTATATTTAGGTTTCCTTCTGTTCTCTCCTATATAGCTTGATGAATTTGGAAATCTAAATCCAAAATGGTTAGTAGTAGCTCTTTGAAACTTGACAAAATAAAGGAGTTCTCAGTTTTTTCTGTATGGTTTATTTCCTCTTCAAGTAGCCCTAGGCACATACTGTAGAAAAGAACTTTCATTGAGAAGGGTTGCCAAGCTTCTAAAAATTAACGAGTTTCAGAAATACCAGCAAATATTTTTCCACCCAATCTTGATGATTCTTGGTGGTAATGATCAGTACACAAATCCCACTTGGCTCACCAAATTTTGTTCTTCTAGGGTGAAGCGTTCCTCTACATTTTCAGTTTTTATATTTAGGTATCCCTCTGCTCACTCCTATATAGATAGATGAATTTGGAGCTCTAAATCCAACATGGTTCGTAGAAGGTCTTTGAAACTTGACAAAATAAAGGAGTTCTCAGTTTTGACTCTATGGTTTGTTTCCTCTTAATGCAGCCCTAGGCACATACTGTAGAAAAGCACATTCATTGAGAGGGATTGCCAAGATTCTAAGAATTAACGAGTTTCCGAAATACCAGCAAATATTTTTTCACCCAATCTTGATGATACTTGGTGGTAATGATCAGCACACAAATCCAACGTGGCTCACCAAATTTTGTTCTTCTAAGTTGAAGCGTTCGTCTACAGTAGCAGTTTTTATATTTAGGTTTCCCTCTGCTCTCTCCTATATAGATAGATGAATTTGGAACTCTAAATCCAACATGGTTTGTAGTAGCTCTTTGAAACTTGACAAAATAAAGGAGTTCCTCGTTTTTTCTCTATGGTTTGTTTCCTCATCAAGTAGCCCTAGGCACAGACTGTGGAAAAGCACTTTCATTGAGAGGGGTTGCCAAGCTTCTAAGAATTAACGATTTTCCGAAATATGAGCAAACACTTTTTCACCCAATCTTGATGATACATGGTGGTAATGATCAGTACACAAATCCCACTTGGCTCACCAAATTTTGTTCTTCTAGTGTGAAGCGTTCGTCTACATTTGCAGTTTTTATATTTAGGTTTCCCTCTGCTCACTCCTATATAGATAGATGAATTTGGAACTCTAAATCCAACATGGTTCGTAGAAGGTCTTTGAAACTTGACAAAATAAAGTAGTTCTCAGTTTTGTTTCTATGGTTTGTTTCCTTTCAAGTAGCCCTAGGCACAGACTGTGAAAAAGCAATTTCATTGAGAGGGGTTGCCAAGCTTCTAAGAATTAACGATTTTCTGAAATACAAGCAATTATAAATTGACCCAATCTTGATGTTACTTGGTGGTAATGATCAGTACACAAATCCCACTTGGCTCACCAAATTTTGTTCTTCTAGGTTGAAGCGTTCGTCTACAGTATCAGTTTTAATATTTTGGTTTCCCTCTGTTCTCTCCTATATAGATAGATGAATTTGGAACTCTAATACCAACATGGTTCGTAGTAGCTTTTTGAAACTTGATAAAATAAAGGAGTTCTCAGTTTTGTCTCTATGGTTTGTTTCCTCTTCAAGTAGCCCTTGGCACAGACTGAGGAAAAGCAATTTCATTGAGAGGGGTTGCCAAGCTTCTAAGATTTAAAGAGTTTCTGAAATACCAGCAAATATTTTTTCACCCAATCTTGATGATAATTGGTGGTAATGATCAGTAAACAAATCCCACTTGGCTCACGAAATTTTGTTCTTCTAGGTTGAAGCGTTCGTCTAAGTAGCAGTTTTTATATTTAGCTTTCCCTCTGTTCTCTCGTATATAGATAGATGAATTTGGAACTCTAAATCCAACATGGTTTGTAGTAGCTCTTTGAAACTTGACAAAATAAAGGAGTTCTCAGTTTTGTCTCTATGGTTTGTTTCCTCTTCAAGTAGCCCTAGGCACAGACTGTGGTAAAGCACTTTCATTGAGAGGAGTTGCCAAGCTTCTAAGAATTAACGAGTTTCTGAAATACCAGCAAATATTTTTTCACCCAATCTTGATGATACTTGGTGGTAATGATCAGTACACAAATCCCACTTGGCTCACGAAATTTTGTTCTTCTAGGTTGAAGCGTTCGTGTACAGTAGCAGTTTTTATATTTAGGTTTCCTTCTGTTCTCTCCTATAGAGATAGATGAATTTGGAACTCTAAATCCAACATGGTTAGAAGTAGCTCTTTGAAACTTGACAAAATAAAGGAGTTCTCAGTTTTGTCTCTATGGTTTGTTTCCTCTTCAAGTAGCCCTATGCACATATTGTAGAAAAGCACTTTCATTGAGAGGGGTTGCCAAGCTTCTAAGAATTAACTAGTTTCCGAAATACCAGCAAATATTTTTTCACCCAATCTTGATGATACTTGATGGTAATGATCACTACACAAATCCCACTTGCTCACCAAATTTTTTTCTTCTAGGTTGAAGCGTTCGTCTACAGTAGCAGTTTTTATATTTAGGTTTCCCTCTGTTCTCTCATATATAGATAGATGAATTTGGAACTCTAAATCCAACATGTTTCGTAGTAGCTCTTTGAATCTTGACAAAATAAAGAAGTTCTCAGTTTTGTCTCTATGATTTGTTTCCTCTTCAAGTAGCCCTAGGCACAGACTGTGGAAAAGCACGTTCATTGAGAGGGGTTGATAACCTTCTAAGAATTAACGAGTTTCCGAAATACCAGCAAATATTTCTTCACCAAATCGTGATGGTACTTGGTGGTAATAATCAGTACACAAATCCCACTTGGCTCACAAATTTTGTTCTTCTAGGTGGAAGCGTTCGTCTACAGTAGCAGTTTTATGTTTAGGTTTCCCTCTATCGCTCCTATATAGATAGATGAATTTGGAACTCTAAATCCAACATGGTTTGTAGTAGCTCTTTGAATCTTGACAAAATAAAGGAGTTCTCAGTTGTGACTCTATGGTTTGTTTCGTCTTCAAGTAGCCCTAGGCACATACTGTAGAAAATCACTTTCATTGAGAGGGGTTGCCAACCTTCTAAGAATTAACGAGTTTCCGAAATTCTAGCAAATATTTTTTCACCAAATCTTGATGATACTTGGTGGTAATAATCAGTACACAAATCCCACTTGGCTCACAAATTTTGTTCTTCTAGGTTGAAGCGTTCGTCTACAGTAGCAGTTTTTATATTTAGGTTTCCCTCTGTTCTCTCCTATATAGATAGATGAATTTGAAAGTCTAAATCCAACATGGTTCGTAGTAGCTCTTGGAAACTTGACAATATAAAGGAGTTCTCAGTTTTGTCTCTATAGTTTGTTTTCTGTTCAAGTAGCCCTAGGCACAGACTGTGAAAAGCACTTTCATTGAGAGGGGTTGCCAGGCTTCTAAGAATTAACGAGTTTCCAAAATACCAGCAAATATTTTTTCAACCAATCTTGATGATACTTGGTGGTAATGATCAGTATACAAATCCCACTTGGTTCACCAAATTTTGTTCTTCTAGGTTGAAGCATTCGTCTAAGTAGCAGTTTTTATATTTAGCTTTCCCTCTGTTCTCTTCTATATAGATAGATGAATTTGGAACACTAAATCCAACATGGTTTGTAGTAGCTCTTTGAAACTTGACAAAATAAAGGAGTTCTCAGTTTTGTCTCTATGGTTTGTTTCCTCTTCAAGTAGCCCTAGGCACAGACTGTGGAAAAGCACTTTCATTGAGAGGGGTTGCCGAGCTTCTAAGAATTAACGAGTTTCCGAAATACCAGCAAATATTTTTTCACCCAAACTTGATGATACTTTTTGGTAATGATCACTACACAAATCCCACTTGGCTCACAAAATTTTGTTCTTCTAGGTTGAAGCGTTCCTCTACAGTAGCAGTTTTTATATTTAGGTTTCCCTCTGTTCTGTCGTATATAGAAAGATGAATTTGGAACTCTAAATCCAACATGGTTCGTAGTAGCTCTTTGAATCTTGACAAAATAAATGAGTTCTCAGTTTTGTCTCTATGATTTGTTTCCTCTTCAAGTAGCCCTAGGCACAGACTGTGGAAAAGCACTTTCATTGAGAGGGGTTGCCAAGCTTCTAAGAATTAACGAGTTTCCGAAAAATGAGCAAACACTTTTTCACCCAATCTTGATGATACATGGTGGTAATGATCAGTACACAAATCCCACTTGACTCACCAAATTTTGTTCTTCTAGGGTGAAGCGTTCGTCTACAATAGCAGTTTTTATATTTAGGTTTCCCTCTGCTCACTCCTATATAGATAGATGAATTTGGAACTCTAAATCCAACATGGTTCGTAGAAGGTCTTTGAAACTTGACAAAATAAAGTAGTTGTCAGTTTTGTCTCTATGGTTTGTTTCCGCTTCAAGTAGCCCTAGGCACAGACTGTGGAAAAGCAATTTCATTGAGAGGGGTTGCCAAGCTTCTAAGAATTGACGAGTTTCTGAAATACAAGCAATTATAAATTCACCCAATCTTGATAATACTTGGTGGTAATGATCAGTACACAAATCCCACTTGTCTCACCAAATTTTGTTCTTCTAGGTTGAAGCGTTCGTCTACAGTATCAGTTTTAATATTTTGGTTTCCCTCTGTTCTCTCCTACATAGATAGATGAATTTGGAACTCTTAATCCAACATGGTTCGTAGTAGCTCTTTGAAACATGACAAAATAAAGGAGTTCTCAGTTTTGTCACTATGGTTTGTTTCCTCTTCAAGTATCCCTAGGCACAGACTGAGGAAAAGCAATTTCATTGAGAGGGGTTGCCAAGCTTCTAAGATTTAACGAGTTTCCGAAATACCAGCAAATATTTTTTCACCCAATCTTGATGATACTTGGTGGTAATGATCAGTACACAAATCCCACTTGGCTCACCAAACTTTGTTCTTCTAGGTTGAAGCGATCGTCTACATTAGCAGTTTTATGTTTAGGTTTCCCTCTATCGCTCCTATATTGATAGATGAATTTGGAACTCTAAATCCAACATGGTTTGTAGTAGCTCTTTGAAACTTGACAAAATAAAGGAGTTCTCAGTTGTGACTCTATGGTTTGTTTCCTCTTCAAGTAGCCATAGGCACATACTGTAAAAAAGCACTTTAATTGAGAGGGATTGCCAAGATTCTAAGAATTAACGAGTTTCTGAAATACCAGCAAATATTTTTTCACCCAATCTTGATGATACTTGGATTTAATGATCAGTACACAAATCTCAATTGGCTCACGAAATTTTGTTTTCTAGGTTGAAGCGTTCGTGTACAGTAGGAGTTTTTATATTTAGGTTTCCTTCTGTTCTCTCCTATATAGCTTGATGAATTTGGAAATCTAAATCCAAAATGGTTAGTAGTAGCTCTTTGAAACTTGACAAAATAAAGGAGTTCTCAGTTTTTTCTGTATGGTTTATTTCCTCTTCAAGTAGCCCTAGGCACATACTGTAGAAAAGAACTTTCATTGAGAAGGGTTGCCAAGCTTCTAAAAATTAACGAGTTTCAGAAATACCAGCAAATATTTTTCCACCCAATCTTGATGATTCTTGGTGGTAATGATCAGTACACAAATCCCACTTGGCTCACCAAATTTTGTTCTTCTAGGGTGAAGCGTTCCTCTACATTTTCAGTTTTTATATTTAGGTATCCCTCTGCTCACTCCTATATAGATAGATGAATTTGGAGCTCTAAATCCAACATGGTTCGTAGAAGGTCTTTGAAACTTGACAAAATAAAGGAGTTCTCAGTTTTGACTCTATGGTTTGTTTCCTCTTAATGCAGCCCTAGGCACATACTGTAGAAAAGCACATTCATTGAGAAGGATTGCCAAGATTCTAAGAATTAACGAGTTTCCGAAATACCAGCAAATATTTTTTCACCCAATCTTGATGATACTTGGTGGTAATGATCAGCACACAAATCCAACGTGGCTCACCAAATTTTGTTCTTCTAAGTTGAAGCGTTCGTCTACAGTAGCAGTTTTTATATTTAGGTTTCCCTCTGCTCTCTCCTATATAGATAGATGAATTTGGAACTCTAAATCCAACATGGTTTGTAGTAGCTCTTTGAAACTTGACAAAATAAAGGAGTTCCTCGTTTTTTCTCTATGGTTTGTTTCCTCATCAAGTAGCCCTAGGCACAGACTGTGGAAAAGCACTTTCATTGAGAGGGGTTGCCAAGCTTCTAAGAATTAACGATTTTCCGAAATATGAGCAAACACTTTTTCACCCAATCTTGATGATACATGGTGGTAATGATCAGTACACAAATCCCACTTGGCTCACCAAATTTTGTTCTTCTAGTGTGAAGCGTTCGTCTACATTTGCAGTTTTTATATTTAGGTTTCCCTCTGCTCACTCCTATATAGATAGATGAATTTGGAACTCTAAATCCAACATGGTTCGTAGAAGGTCTTTGAAACTTGACAAAATAAAGTAGTTCTCAGTTTTGTTTCTATGGTTTGTTTCCTTTCAAGTAGCCCTAGGCACAGACTGTGAAAAAGCAATTTCATTGAGAGGGGTTGCCAAGCTTCTAAGAATTAACGATTTTCTGAAATACAAGCAATTATAAATTGACCCAATCTTGATGTTACTTGGTGGTAATGATCAGTACACAAATCCCACTTGGCTCACCAAATTTTGTTCTTCTAGGTTGAAGCGTTCGTCTACAGTATCAGTTTTAATATTTTGGTTTCCCTCTGTTCTCTCCTATATAGATAGATGAATTTGGAACTCTAATACCAACATGGTTCGTAGTAGCTTTTTGAAACTTGATAAAATAAAGGAGTTCTCAGTTTTGTCTCTATGGTTTGTTTCCTCTTCAAGTAGCCCTTGGCACAGACTGAGGAAAAGCAATTTCATTGAGAGGGGTTGCCAAGCTTCTAAGATTTAAAGAGTTTCTGAAATACCAGCAAATATTTTTTCACCCAATCTTGATGATAATTGGTGGTAATGATCAGTAAACAAATCCCACTTGGCTCACGAAATTTTGTTCTTCTAGGTTGAAGCGTTCGTCTAAGTAGCAGTTTTTATATTTAGCTTTCCCTCTGTTCTCTCGTATATAGATAGATGAATTTGGAACTCTAAATCCAACATGGTTTGTAGTAGCTCTTTGAAACTTGACAAAATAAAGGAGTTCTCAGTTTTGTCTCTATGGTTTGTTTCCTCTTCAAGTAGCCCTAGGCACAGACTGTGGTAAAGCACTTTCATTGAGAGGAGTTGCCAAGCTTCTAAGAATTAACGAGTTTCTGAAATACCAGCAAATATTTTTTCACCCAATCTTGATGATACTTGGTGGTAATGATCAGTACACAAATCCCACTTGGCTCACGAAATTTTGTTCTTCTAGGTTGAAGCGTTCGTGTACAGTAGCAGTTTTTATATTTAGGTTTCCTTCTGTTCTCTCCTATAGAGATAGATGAATTTGGAACTCTAAATCCAACATGGTTAGAAGTAGCTCTTTGAAACTTGACAAAATAAAGGAGTTCTCAGTTTTGTCTCTATGGTTTGTTTCCTCTTCAAGTAGCCCTATGCACATATTGTAGAAAAGCACTTTCATTGAGAGGGGTTGCCAAGCTTCTAAGAATTAACTAGTTTCCGAAATACCAGCAAATATTTTTTCACCCAATCTTGATGATACTTGATGGTAATGATCACTACACAAATCCCACTTGCTCACCAAATTTTTTTCTTCTAGGTTGAAGCGTTCGTCTACAGTAGCAGTTTTTATATTTAGGTTTCCCTCTGTTCTCTCATATATAGATAGATGAATTTGGAACTCTAAATCCAACATGTTTCGTAGTAGCTCTTTGAATCTTGACAAAATAAAGAAGTTCTCAGTTTTGTCTCTATGATTTGTTTCCTCTTCAAGTAGCCCTAGGCACAGACTGTGGAAAAGCACGTTCATTGAGAGGGGTTGATAACCTTCTAAGAATTAACGAGTTTCCGAAATACCAGCAAATATTTCTTCACCAAATCGTGATGGTACTTGGTGGTAATAATCAGTACACAAATCCCACTTGGCTCACAAATTTTGTTCTTCTAGGTGGAAGCGTTCGTCTACAGTAGCAGTTTTATGTTTAGGTTTCCCTCTATCGCTCCTATATAGATAGATGAATTTGGAACTCTAAATCCAACATGGTTTGTAGTAGCTCTTTGAATCTTGACAAAATAAAGGAGTTCTCAGTTGTGACTCTATGGTTTGTTTCGTCTTCAAGTAGCCCTAGGCACATACTGTAGAAAATCACTTTCATTGAGAGGGGTTGCCAACCTTCTAAGAATTAACGAGTTTCCGAAATTCTAGCAAATATTTTTTCACCAAATCTTGATGATACTTGGTGGTAATAATCAGTACACAAATCCCACTTGGCTCACAAATTTTGTTCTTCTAGGTTGAAGCGTTCGTCTACAGTAGCAGTTTTTATATTTAGGTTTCCCTCTGTTCTCTCCTATATAGATAGATGAATTTGAAAGTCTAAATCCAACATGGTTCGTAGTAGCTCTTGGAAACTTGACAATATAAAGGAGTTCTCAGTTTTGTCTCTATAGTTTGTTTTCTGTTCAAGTAGCCCTAGGCACAGACTGTGAAAAGCACTTTCATTGAGAGGGGTTGCCAGGCTTCTAAGAATTAACGAGTTTCCAAAATACCAGCAAATATTTTTTCAACCAATCTTGATGATACTTGGTGGTAATGATCAGTATACAAATCCCACTTGGTTCACCAAATTTTGTTCTTCTAGGTTGAAGCATTCGTCTAAGTAGCAGTTTTTATATTTAGCTTTCCCTCTGTTCTCTTCTATATAGATAGATGAATTTGGAACACTAAATCCAACATGGTTTGTAGTAGCTCTTTGAAACTTGACAAAATAAAGGAGTTCTCAGTTTTGTCTCTATGGTTTGTTTCCTCTTCAAGTAGCCCTAGGCACAGACTGTGGAAAAGCACTTTCATTGAGAGGGGTTGCCGAGCTTCTAAGAATTAACGAGTTTCCGAAATACCAGCAAATATTTTTTCACCCAAACTTGATGATACTTTTTGGTAATGATCACTACACAAATCCCACTTGGCTCACAAAATTTTGTTCTTCTAGGTTGAAGCGTTCGTCTACAGTAGCAGTTTTTATATTTAGGTTTCCCTCTGTTCTGTCGTATATAGAAAGATGAATTTGGAACTCTAAATCCAACATGGTTCGTAGTAGCTCTTTGAATCTTGACAAAATAAATGAGTTCTCAGTTTTGTCTCTATGATTTGTTTCCTCTTCAAGTAGCCCTAGGCACAGACTGTGGAAAAGCACTTTCATTGAGAGGGGTTGCCAACCTTCTAAGGATTAACGAGTTTCCGAAATATGAGCAAACACTTTTTCACCCAATCTTGATGATACATGGTGGTAATGATCAGTACACAAATCCCACTTGGCTCCCCAAATTTTGTTCTTCTAGGGTGAAGCGTTCGTCTACAGTAGCAGTTTTTATATTTAGGTTTCCCTCTGATTTCTCCTATATAGATAGATGATTTGGAACTCTAAATTAAACATGGTTCGTAGTAGCTCTTGGAAACTTTACAATATAAATGAGTTCTCAGTTTTGTCTCTATAGTTTGTTTCCTTTTAAAGTAGCCCTAGGCACAGACTGTGGAAAAGCACTTTCATTGAGAGGGGTTGCCAGGCTTCTAAGAATTAACGAGTTTCCGAAATAACTGCAAATATTTTTTCACCCAATCTTGATGATACTTGGTGGTAATGATCATTACACAAATCCAACTTGGCTCACCAAATTTTGTTCTTCTAGGTTGAAGCGATCGTGTACATTAGCAGTTTTATGTTTAGGTTTCCCTGTATCGCTCCTATATAGATAGATAAATTTGGAACTCTAAATCCAACATGGTTTGTAGTAGCTCTTTGAAACTTGACAAAATAAAGGAGTTCTCAGTTGTTACTCTATGGTTTGTTTCCTCTTCAAGCAGCCCTAGGCACATACTGTAAAAAAGCACTTTAATTGAGAGGGATTGCCAAGATTCTAAGAATTAACGAGTTTCCGAAATACCAGCAAATATTTTTCACCCAATCTTGATGATACTTGGAGGTAATGATCAGTACACAAATCCCACTTGGCTCACGAAATTTTCTTTTCTAGGTTGAAGCGTTCGTGTACAGTAGCAGTTTTTATATTTAGGTTTCCTTCTGTTCACTCCTTTATAGCTTGATGAATTTGGAACTCTAAATTCAAAATGGTTAGTAGTAGCTCTTTGAAACTTGACAAAATAAAGGAGTTCTCAGTTTTTTCTGTATGGTTTGTTTCCTCTTCAAGTAGCCCTAGGCACATAATGTAGAAAAGGACTTTCATTGAGAGGGGTTGCCAAGCTTCTAAAAATTAACGAGTTTCCAAAATACCAGCCAATACTTTTTCACCCAATCTTGATGATACTTGGTGGTAATGATCAGTACACAAATCCCACTTGGCTCACCAAATTTTGTTCTTCTAGGGTGAAGCGTTCCTCTACATTTGCAGTTTTTATATTTAGGTTTCCCTCTGCTCACTCCTATATAGATAGATGAATTTGGAACTCTAAATCCAACATGGTTCATAGAAGGTCTTTGAAACTTGACAAAATAAGTAGTTCTCAGTTTTGTTTCTATGGTTTCTTTCCTATTCAAGTAGCTCTAGGCACAGACTGTGAAAAAGCAATTTCATTGAGAGGGGTTGCCAAGCTTCTAAGAATTAACGAGTTTCTGAAATACAAGAAATTATAAATTCACCCAATCTTGATGATACTTGGTGGTAATGATCAGTACACAAATCCCACTTGGCTCACCAAATTTTGTTCTTCTAGCTTGAAGCGTTCGTCTACAGTATCAGTTTTAATATTTTGGTTTCACTCTGTTCTCTCCTATATTGATAGATGAATTTGGAACTCTAAATCCAACATGGTTCGTAGTAGCTCTTTAAAACTTGACAAAATAAAGGAGTTCTCAGTTTTGTCTCTATAGTTTGTTTCCTCTTCAAGTAGCCCTAGGCACAGACTGAGGAAAAGCAATTTCATTGAGAGGGGTTGCCAAGCTTCTAAGATTTAAAGAGTTTCCGAAATACCAGCAAATATTTTTTCACCCAATCTTGATGATACTTGGTGGTAATGATCACTACACAATTCCCACTTGGCTCACCAAATTTTGTTCTTCTAGGTTGAAGCGTTCGTCTACAGTAGCAGTTTTTATATTTAGGTTTCCCTCTCTTCTCTCATATATAGTTAGATGAATTTGGAACTCTAAATCCAACATGGTTCGTAGTAGCTTTTTGAATCTTCACAAAATAAAGGAGTTCTCAGTTTTGTCTCTATGATTTGTTTCCTCTTCAAGTAGCCCTAGGCACAGACTGTGGAAAAGCACTTTCATTGAGAGGGGTTGCCAACCTTCTAAGAATTAACGAGTTTCCGAAATACCAGCAAATATTTCTTCACCAAATCGTGATGGTACTTGGTGGTAATAATCAGTACACAAATCCCACTTGGCTCACAAATTTTGTTCTTCTAGGTTGAGCGTTCGTCTACAGTAGCAGTTTTATGTTTAGGTTTCCCTCTATCGCTCCTATATAGATAGATGAATTTGGAACTCTAAATCCAACATGGTTTGTAGTAGCTCTTTGAAACTTGACAAAATAAAGGAGTTCTCAGTTTTGTCTCTATGGTTTGTTTCCTCTTCAAGTAGCCCTAGGCACATACTGTAGAAAAGCACTTTCATTGAGAGGGATTGCCAAGAATCTAAGAATTAACAAGTTTCCGAAATACCAGCAAATATTTTTTCACCCAATCTTAATGATACTTGGAGGTAATGATCAGCACACAAATCCCGCTTGGCTCACCAAATTTTGTTCTTCTAGGTTGACGCGTTCGTCTACAGTAGCAGTTTTTATATTTAGGTTTCCCTCTATCGCTCCTATATAGATAGATGAATTCGGAACTCTAAATCCAACATGGTTTGTAGTCGCTTTTTGAAACTTGACAATGTAAAGGAGTTCTCAATTTTCTCTGTATAGTTTGTTTCCTCTTCAAGTAGCCCTAAGCACAGACTGGGGAAAAGCACTTTCATTGGAAGGTTTGCCAAGCTTCTAAGAATTAACGAGTTTCCGAAATACCAGCAAATATTTTTTCACCAATCTTGATGATACTTGGTGGTAAAGATCAGTACACAAATCACACTTGGCTCACAAATTTTGATCTTCTAGGTTGACGCGTTCGTCTACAGTAGCAGTTTTTATATTGAGGTTTCAGTCTGCTCTCTCCTATATAGACAGATGAATTTGGAACTCTAAATCCAACATGGTTTGTAGTAGCTCTTTGAAACTTGACAAAATAAAGGAGTTTTCCGTTTATTCTCTATGGTTTGTCTCCTCATCAAGTAGCCCTAGGCACAGACTGTGGAATAGCACTTTCATTGAGAGGGTTGCCAAGCTTCTAAGAATTAACGAGTTTCCGAAATATGAGCAAACACTTTTTCACCCAATCTTGATGATACTTGGTGGTAATGATCAGTACACAAATCCCACTTGGCTGACCAAATTTTGTTCTTCTAGGTTGAAGCGTTCATCTACAGTAGCAGTTTTTATATTTAGGTTTCCTTCTCTTCTCTCCTATATAGATAGATGAATTTGGAACTCTAAATCCAATATGTTTAGTAGTAGCTCTTTGAAACTTGACAAAATAAAGGAGTTCTCAGTTTTTTCTCTATGGTTTGTTTCCTCTTCAAGTAGCCCTAGGCACATACTGTAGAAAAGCACTTTCATTAAGAGGGGTTGCAAAGCTTCTAAAAATTAACGAGTTTCCGAAATACCAGCAAATATTTTTTCACTTAATCTTGATGATAATTGGTGGTAATGATCAGTACACAAATCCCACTTGGCTCACCAAATTTTGTTCTTCTAGGTTGAAGCGTTCGTGTACAGTAGCAGTTTTTATATTTAGGTTTCCCTCTGTTCTCTCGTATATAGATAGATGAAATTGGAACTCTAAATCCAACATGGTTCTTAGTAGCTCTTTGAATCTTGACAAAATAAAGGAGTTCTCAGTTTTGTCTCTGTGGTTTGTTTCCTCTTCAAGTACCCCTAGGCACAGACTGTGGAAAAGCACTTTCATTGAGAGGGGTTGCCAACCTTAAAAGAATTAACGAGTTACCGAAATAGCAGCAAATATTTTTTGTCCCAATCTTGATGATACTTGGTGTTAATGATCAGTACACAAATCTCACTTGGCTCACCAAATTTTGTTCTTCTAGGTTGAAGCGTTCGTCTAAGTAGCAATTTTTATATTTAAGTTTCCCTCTATCGCTCCTATATAGATAGATGAATTTGGAACTCTAAATCCAACATGGTTTGTAGTAGCTCTTTGAAACTTGACAAAATAAAGGAGTTCTCATTTTTGACTCTATGGTTTGTTTCCTCTTCAAGTAGCCCTCGGCACATACTGTAGAAAAGCACTTTCATTGAGAGGGATTGCCAAGATTCTAAGAATTAACGAGTTTCCGAAATACCAGCAAATATTTTTTCACCCAATCTTGATGATACTTGGTGGTAATGATCAGCACACAAATCCCAATTGGCTCCCCAAATTTTGTTCTTCTAGGTTGAAGCGTTCGTCTACAGTAGCAGTTTTTATATTGAGGTTTCCATTTGCTCTCTCCTATATAGATAGATGAATTTGGAACTCTAAATCCAACATGGTTTGTAGTAGCTCTTAGAATCTTGACAAAATAAAGGAGTTCTCAGTTTTGTCTCTATGGTTTGTCTCCTCATCAAGTAGCCCTAGGCACAGACTGAGGAAAAGAAATTTCATTGAGAGGGGTTGCCAAGCTTCTAAGAATTAATGAGTTTCCGAAATACCAGCAAATATTTTTTCACCCAATCTTGATGATACTTGGTGGTAATGATCAGTACACAAATCCCACTTGGCTCACGAAATTTTGTTCTTCTAGGTTGAGCGTTCTTCTAAGTTGCAGTTTTTATATTTAGCTTTCCCTCTGTTCTCTCCTATATAGATAGATGAATTTGAACTCTAAATCCATCATGGTTTGTAGTAGCTCTTTGAAATTTGACAAAATAAAGGAGTTCTCACTTTTGTCTCTATGGTTTGTTTCCTGTTAAAGTAGCCCTAGGCACATAGTGTAGAAAAGCACTTTCATTGAGAGTGGTTGCCAACCTTCTAAAAATTAACGAGTTTCAGAAATACCAGCAAATATTTTTTCACCCAATCTTGATGATACTTGGTGGTAATGATCAGTACACAAATCGCACTTGGCTCACCAAATTTTGTTCTTCTAGGTTGAAGCGTTCGTCTACAGTAGCTGTTTTTATATTTTGGTTTCCCTCTGTTCTCTCGTATATAGATAGATGAATTTGTAACTCTAAATCAAACATGGTTCGTAGTAGCTCTTTGAATCTTGACCAAATAAAGGAGTTCTCAGTTTTGTCTCTATGGTTTTGTTTCCTCTTCAAGTAGCCCAAGGCACAGACTGTGGAAAAGCACTTTCATTGAGAGCGGTTGGTAAAACCTTCTAATTAACGAGTTTCCGAAATACCAGCAAATATTTTTTCACCAAATCTTGATGATACTTGGTGGTAATGATCAGTACACAAATCCCACTTGGCTCACCAAATTTTGTTCTTCTAGGTTGAAGCGTTCGTTTACAGTAGCAGTTTTTATCTTTTGGTTTCCCTCTGTTCTCTCGTATATAGATAGATGAATTTGGAACTCTAAATCCAACATGGTTTGTAGTAGCTCTTTGAATCTTGACAAAATAAAGGAGTTCTCAGTTTTGTCTCTATGGTTTGTTTCCTCTTCAAGTAGCCCTAGGCACATTCTGTGGAAAAGCACTTTCATTGAGAGGTGTTGCCAACCTTCTAAGAATTAACGAGTTTCCGAAATACCAGCAAATATTTTTTCACCAAATCTTGATGATACTTGGTGGTAGTAATCAGTACACAAATCCCACTTGGCTCACAAATTTTGTTCTTCTAGGTTGAAGCGTTGTCTAAGTAGCAGTTTTTATATTTAGGTTTCCCTCTGTTCTCTCCTATATAGATAGATGAATTTGGAACTCTAAATCCAACATGGTTCGTAGTAGCTCTTGGAAACTTGACAATATAAAGAAGTTCTCAGTTTTGTCTCTATAGTTTGTTTCCTTTTCAAGTAGCCCTAGGCACAGACTGTGGAAAAGCACTTTCATTGAGAGGGGTTGCCAGGCTTCTAAGAATTAACGAGTTTCCGAAATACCTGCAAATATTTTTTCACCCAATCTTGATGATACTTGGAGGTAATGATCAGCACACAAATCCCACTTGCCTCACCATATTTTGTTCTTCTAGGTTTAAGCGTTCGTCTGCAGTAGCAGTTTTATATTGAGGTTTCCCTCTGCTCTCTCCTATATAGATAGATGAATTTGGAACTCTAAATCCAACATGGTTTGTAGTAGCTCTTTGAAACTTGACAAAATAAAGGAGGTCTCAGTTTTCTCTGTATAGTTTGTTTCCTCTTCAAGTAGCCCTAAGCACAGACTGTGGAAAAGCACTTTCATTGAGAGGAGTTGCCAAGCTTCTAAGAATTAACGAGTTTCCGAAATACCAGCAAATATTTTTTCACCCAATCTTGATGATACTTTGTAGTAATGAACAGTACACAAATCCCACTTGGCTCACGAAATTTTGTTCTTCTAGGTTGAAGCGTTCGTGTACAGTAGCAGTTTATATATTTAGGTTTCCTTCTCTTCTCTCCTATATAGATAGATGAATTTGGAACTCTAAAACCAACATGGTTCGTAGTAGCTCTTTGAAACTTGACAAAATAAAAAAGTTCTCAGTTTTGTCTCTATGGTTTGTTTCCTCTAAAAATAGCCCTAGGCACAGACTGTGGAAATGCAATTTCATTGATAGGGGTTGCCAAGCTTCTAATAATTAACGAGTTTCCGAAATACCAGCAAATATTTTTTCACCCAATTGATGATACTTGGTGGTAATGATCCGTACACAAATCACACTTGGCTCACCGAAATTTGTTCTACTAGGTTGAAGCGTTCGTCTACAGTAGCAGTTTTTAAATTATGGTATCCCTCTGCTCTCTTTTATATAGATAGATGAATTTGGAACTCTAAATCCAACATGGTTCGTAGTAGGTCTTTGAAACTTGACAAAATAAAGGAGTTCTCATTTTTGTCTCTATGGTTTGTTTCCTCTTCAAGTAGCCCTAGGCACAGACTGTGGAAAAGCAATTTCATTGAGATTGGGTGCCAAGCTTCTAAGAATTAACGAGTTTCCGAAATTCCAGCAAATATTTTTTCACCCAATCTTGATGATACTTGGTGGTAATGATCAGTACACAAATCCCACTTGGCTCACCAAATTTTGTTCTTCTAGGTTGAAGCGTTCGTCTACAGTAGCAGTTTTTATATTTAGGTTTCCCTCTGTTCTCTCCTATATAGATAGATGAATTTGGAACTCTAAATCCAACATGGTTCGTAGTAGCTCTTGGAAACTTGACAATATAAAGGAGTTCTCAGTTTTGTCTCTATGGTTTGTTTCCTCTTCATAGCCCTAGGCACAGACTGTGGAAAAGCACTTTCATCGAGAGGGGTTGCCAAGCTTCTAAGACTTAACGAGTTTCCCAAATACCAGCAAATATTTTTCACCCAATCTTGATGATTCTTGGTGGTAATGATCAGTGCACAAATCCCACTTGGCTCACCAAATTTTGTTCTTCTAGGTTGAAGCGTTCATCTACAGTAGTAGTTTTTATATTTAGTTTTCCCTCTGTTCTCTCCTATATAGATAGATGAATTTGAAACTCTAAATCCAACATGGTTTGTAGTAGCTCTTTGAAACTTGACAAAATAAAGGAGTTCTCAGTTTTGTCTCTATGGTTTGTTTCCTCTTCAAGTAGCCCTAAGCACAGACTGTGGAAAAGCAATTTCATTGAGAGGGGTTGCCAAGCTTCTAAGAATTAACGAGTTTCCGAAATACCAGAAAATATTTTTTCACCCCATCTTGATGATACTTGGTGGTAATGATCAGTACACAAATCCCACTTTTCTCACCAAATTTTGTTCTTCCAGGTTGAAGCGTTCGTCTACAGTAGCAGTTTTTATATTTACGTTTCCCTCTGTTCTGTCCTATAAAATAGATGAAATTGGAACTCGAAATCCAACATGGTTCGAAGTAGCTCTTTGAAACTTGACAAAATAAAGGAGTTCTCAGTTTTGTCTCTATGGTTTGTTACCTCTTCATGTAGCCCAAGGCACAGACTGTGGAAAAGGAATTTCATTGAGAGGGTTTGCCAAGCTTCTAAGAATTAACGAGTTTACGAAATACCAGCAAGTATTTTTTCACCCAATCTTGATGATACTTGGTGCTAATGATCAGAACACAAATCCCACTTGGCTCACCAAATTTTGTTCTTCTAGGTTGAAGCGTTCGTCTACAGTAGCAGTTTTTATATTTAGGTTTCAATCTGTTCTCTCCTATATAGATAGATGAATTTGAAACTCTAAATCCAACATGGTTCGTAGTAGCTCTGGAAACTTGACAAAATAAAGGAGTTCTCAGTTTTGTCTCTATGGTTTGTTTCCTCTTCAAGTAGCCCTGAGCACAGATTGTGGAAAAGCACTTTCATCGAGAGAGGTTGCCAAGCTTCTAAGAATTAACGAGTTTCCAAAATTCCAGCAAATATTTTTTTACCCAATCTTGATGATACTTGGTGGTAATGATCAGTACACAAATCTCACTTGGCTCACCAAATTTTGTTCTTCTAGGTTGAAGCGTTCGTCTACAGTAGCAGTTTTTATATTTAGGTTTCCCTCTGTTCTCTCCTATATAGATAGATGAATTTGGAACTCTAAATCCAACATGGTTCGTAGTAGCTCTTGGAAACCTGACAATATAAAGGAGTTCTCAGTTTTGTCTCTATGGTTTGTTTCCTCTTCATAGCACTAGTCACAGACTGTGGAAAAGCACTTTCATCAAGAGGGGTAGCCAAGCTTCTAAGAATTAAAGAGTTTCCCAAATACCAGCAAATATTTTTCACCCAATCTTGATGATACTTGGTGGTAATGATCAGTGCACAAATCCCACTTGGCTCACCAAATTTTGTTCTTCTAGGTTGAAGCGTTCATCTACAGTAGTAGTTTTTATATTTAGTTTTCCCTCTGTTCTCTCCTATATAGATAGATGATTTTGGAACTCTAAATCCAACATGGTTTGTAGTAGCTCTTTGAAACTTGACAAAATAAAGGAGTTCTCAGTTTTGTCTCTATGGTTTGTTTCCTCTTCAAGTAGCCCTAAGCACACACTGTGGAAAAGCAATTTCATTGAGAGGGGTTGCCAAGCTTCTAAGAATTAACGAGTTTCCGAAATACCAGAAAATATTTTTTCACCCCATCTTGATGATACTTGGTGGTAATGATCAGTACACAAATCCCACTTTTCTCACCAAATTTTGTTCTTCTAGGTTGAAGCGTTCGTCTACAGTAGCAGTTTTTATATTTACGTTACCCTCTGTTCTCTCCTATATAGATAGATGAAATTGGAACTCTAAATCCAACATGGTTCGAAGTAGCTCTTTGAAACTTGACAAAATAAAGGAGTTCTCAGTTTTTTCTCTATGGTTTGTTACCTCTTCACGTAGCCCAAGGCACAGACTGTGGAAAAGGAATTTCATTGAGAGGGTTTGCCAAGCTTCTAAGAATTAACGAGTTTCCGAAATACCAGCAAGTATTTTTTCACCCAATCTTGATGATACTTGGTGCTAATGATCAGAACACAAATCCCACTTGGCTCACCAAATTTTGTTCTTCTAGGTTGAAGCGTTCGTCTACAGTAGCAGTTTTTATATTTAGGTTTCCCTCTGTTCTCTAGTATATAGATAGATGAATTTGAAACTCTAAATCCAACATGGTTCGTAGTAGCTCTGGAAACTTGACAAAATAAAGGAGTTCTCCGTTTTGTCTCAATGGTTTGTTTCCTCTTCAAGTAGCCCTGAGCACAGATTGTGGAAAAGCACTTTCATCGAGAGAGGTTGCCAAGCTTCTAAGAATTAACGAGTTTCCAAAATTGCAGCAAATATTTTTTTACCCAATCTTGATGATACTTGGTGGTAATGATCAGTACACAAATCCCACTTGGCTCACCAAATTTTGTTCTTCTAGGTTGAAGCGTTCGTCTACAGTAGCAGTTTTTATATTTAGGTTTCCCTCTGTTCTCTCCTATATAGATAGATGAATTTGGAACTCTAAATCCAACATGGTTCGTAGTAGCTCTTGGAAACCTGACAATATAAAGGAGTTCTCAGTTTTGTCTCTATGGTTTGTTTCCTCTTTATAGCACTAGGCACAGACTGTGGAAAAGCACTTTCATCAGAGGGGTTGCCAAGCTTCTAAGAATTAACGAATTTCCCAAATACCAGCAAATATTTTTCACCCAATCTTGATGATACTTGGTGGTAATGATCAGTGCACAAATCCCACTTGGCTCACCAAATTTTGTTCTTCTAGGTTGAAGCGTTCATCTACAATAGTAGTTTTTATATTTAGTTTTCCCTCTGTTCTCTCCTATATAGATAGATGAATTTGGAACTCTAAATCCAACATGGTTTGTAGTAGCTCTTTTAAACTTGACAAAATAAAGGAGTTCTCAGTTTTGTCCCTATGGTTTGTTTCCTCTTCAAGTAGCCCTAAGCACAGACTGTGGAAAAGCAATTTCATTGAGAGGGTTTGCCAAGCTTCTAAGAATTAACGAGTTTCCGAAATACCAGAAAATATTTTTTCACCCCATCTTGATGATACTTGGTGGTAATGATCAGTACACAAATCCCACTTTTCTCACCAAATTTTGTTCTTCTAGGTTGAAGCGTTCGTCTACAGTAGCAGTTTTTATATTTACGTTACCCTCTGCTCTCTCCTATATAGATAGATGAATTTGGAACTCTAAATCCAACATGGTTCGTAGTAGCTTTTTGAAACTTGACAAAATAAAGGAGTTCTCTGTTTTAACTCTATGGTTTGTTTCCTCTTCAAGTAGCCTTAGGCACAGACTGAGGAAAAGCACTTTCATTGAGAGGGGTTGCCAAGCTTCTAAGAAATAATGAGTTTCCGAAATACGAGCAAACACTTTTTCACCCAATCTTGATGATACTTGGTGGTAATGATCAGTACATAAATCCCACTTGGCTCACCAAATTTTGTTCTTCTAGGTTGAAGCGTTCGTCTACAGTAGCAGTTTTAATATTTAGGTTTCCCTCTGTTCTCTCCTATATACATAGATGAATTTGGAACTCTAAATCCAACATGGTTCTTAGTAGCTCTTGGAAACTTGACAATATAAAGGAGTTCTCAGTTTTGTCTCTATGGTTTGTTTCCTTTTCATAGCCCTAGGCACAGACTGTGGAAAAGCACTTTCATCGAGAGGGGTTGCCAAGCTTCTAAGAATTAACGAGTTTCCGATATACCAGCAAATATTTTTTCACCCAATCTTGATGATACTTGGTGGTAATGATCAGTACACAAATCCCACTTGGCTCACCTAATTTTGTTCTTCTAGGTTAAAGCGTTCGTCTACAGTAGCAGTTTTTATATTTAGGTTTCCCTCTGCTCTCTCCTATATAGATAGATGAATATGGAACTCGAAAACCAACACGGTTCGTAGTAGCTCTTTGAAACTTGACAATATAAGGAAATCTCAGTTTTGTCTCTATGGTTTGTTTCCTCTTCAAGTAGCCTTAGGCACAGACTGTGGAAAAGCAATTTCATTGAGAGGGGTTGCCAAGCTTCTAAGAATTAACGATTTTCGAAATACCAGCAAATATTTTTTCTCCCAAACTTGATGATACTTGGTGGTAATCATCAGTACAAAAATCCCACTTGGCTCACCAAATTTTGTTCTTCTAGGTTGAAGCGTTCGTCTACAGTAGCAGTTTTTATATTTAGGTTTCCCTCTGCTCTCTCTTATATAGATAGATGAATTTGGAACTCTAAATCCAACATGGTTCGTAGTAGCTCTTGGAATCTTGACAAAATAAAGGAGTTCTCAGTTTTGTCTCTATGTTTGTTTCCTCTTCAAGTAGCCCTAGGCACAGACTGGAAAAGAAATTTCATTGAGAGGGGTTGCCAAGCTTCTAAGAATTAACGAGTTTCCGAAATACCAGGAAATATTTTTTCACCCAATCTTGATGATACTTGGTGGTAATGATCAGCACACAAATCCCACTTGGCTCACCTAATTTTGTTCTTCTAGGTTGATGCGTTCTTCTACAGTATCAGTTTTTATATTTAGGTTTCCCTCTTTTATCTCCTATATAGATAGATGAATTTGGAACTCTAAATCCAACATGGTTCGTAGTAGCTATCTGAAACTTGACAAAATAAAGGAGTTCTCAGTTTTGTCTATATGGATTGTTTCCTCTTCCATTAGCCCTAAGCAAAAACTGTAGAAAAGCACTTTTATTGAAAGGGGTTGCCAAGCTTACAACTTATTACGAGTTTCCGAAATACCAGCAAATATTTTTTCACCCAATCTTGATGATACTTGGTGGTAATGATCAGTACACAAATCCCACTTGGCTCACCAAATTTTGTTCTTCTAGGTTGAAGCGTTCGTCTACAGTAGCAGTTTTTATATTTAGGTTTCCCTCTGTTCTCTCCTATATAGATAGATGAATTTGGAACTCTAAATCCAACATGGTTCGTAGTAGCTCTTGGAAAATGACAAAATAAAGGAATTCTCAGTTTTGTCTCTATGGTTTGTTTCCTCTACAAGTAGCCCTAGGCACAGACTGTGAAAAAGTACTTTCATTGACAGGGGTTGCCAACCTTCTAAGAATTAACGAGTTTCCGAAATACCAGCAAATATTTTTTCACCCAATCTTGATGGTACTTGGTGGTAATGATCAGTACACAAATCCCAGTTGGCTCACCAAATTTTGTTCTTCTAGGTTGAAGCGTTCGTCTACAGTAGCAGTTTTTATATTTAGGTTTCCCTCTGTTCTCTCCTATATAGATAGATGAATTTGGAACTCTAAATCCAACATGGTTCGTAGTAGCTCTTGGAAACTTGACAATATAAAGGAGTTCTCATTTTGTCTCTATGGTTTGTTACCTTTTCAAGTAGCCCTAGACACAGACTGTGGAAAAGCACTTTCATCGAGAGGGGTTGCCAAGCTTCTAAGAATTAATGAGTTTCCGATATACGAGCAAACACTTTTTCACCCAATCTTGATGATACTTGGTGGTAATGATCAGTACACAAATCCCACTTGGCTCAACAAATTTTGTTCTTCTAGGTTGAAGCGTTCGTCTACAGTAGCAGTTTTTATATTTAGGTTTCCCTCTGCTCTCTCCTATATAGATAGATGAATTTGGAACTCTAAATCCAACATGGTTCGTAGTAGCTCTTGGAAACTTGACAATATAAAGGAGTTCTTAGTTTTGTCTCTATGGTTTTTTTCATTTTCAAGTAGCCCAAGGCACAGACTGTGGAAAAGCACTTTCATCGAGAGGGGTTGACAAGCTTCTAAGAATTAACGAGTTTCCGAAATACCAGCAAATATTTTTTCACCCAATCTTGATGATACTTGGTGGTAATGATCAGCACACAAATCCCACTTGGCTCACCAAATTTTGTTCTTCTAGGTTGAAGCGTTCGTCTACAGTAGCAGTTTTTATATTTAGGTTTCCCTCTGCTCTCTCCTATATAGATTGATGAATTTGGAACTCTAAATCCAACATGGTTCGTAGTAGCTCTTGGAAACTTGACAAAATAAAGGAGATCTCAGTTTAGTCTCTATGGTTTGTTTCCTCTTCAAGTAGCCCTAGGCACAGACTGTGGAAAAGCAATTTCATTGAGAGGGGTTGCCAAGCTTCTAAGAATTAACGAGTTTCTGAAATACCAGCAAATATTTTTTCACCAAAACTTGATTTTACTTGGTGGTAATGGTCAGTACACAAATCCCACTTGGCTCACCAAATTTTGTTCTTCTAGGTTGAAGCGTTCGTCTACAGTAGCAGTTTTTATATTTAGGTTTCCCTCTGCTCTCTCCTATATAGATAGATGAATTTGGAACTGTAAATCCAACATGGTTCGTAGTAGCTCTTGGAAACTTGACAAAATAAAGGAGTTCTCAGTTTTCTCTCTATGTATGTTTCCTCTTCAAGTAGCCTCAGGCACAGACTGTGGAAAAGCAATTTCATCGAGAGGGGTTGCCAAGCTTCTAAGAATTAACGAGTTTCCGAAATACCAGGAAATATTTTTTCACCCAATCTTGATGATACTTGTTGGTAATGATCAGTACACAAATCCCACTTGGCTCACCAAATTTTGTTCTTCTAGGTTGATGCGTTCTTCTACAGTATCAGTTTTTATATTTAGGTTTCCCTCTTTTATCTCCTATATAGATAGATGAATTTGGAACTCTAAATCCAACATGGTTCGTAGTAGCTATCTGAAACCTGACAAAATTATGGAGTTCTCAGTTTTGTCTCTATGGTTTGTTTCCTCTTCCAGTAGCCCTAAGCAAAAACTATAGATACGCACTTTTATTGAAAGGGGTTGCCAAGCTTACAACTTATTACGAGTTTCCGAAATACCAGCAAATATTTTTTCACCCAATCTTGATGATACTTGGTGGTAATGATCAGTACACAAATCCCACTTGGCTCACCAAATTTTGTTCTTCAAGGTTGAAGCGTTCGTCTACAGTACCAGTTTTTATATTTAGGTTTCCCTCTGTTCTCTCCTATATAGATAGATGAATTTGGAACTCTAAATCCAACATGGTTTGTAGTAGCTCTTTGAAACTTGACAAAATAAAGGAGTTCTCAGTTTTGTCTCTATGGTTTGTTTCCTCTTCAAGTAGCCCTAAGCACAGACTGTGGAAAAGCAATTTCATTGAGAGGGTTTGCCAAGCTTCTAAGAATTAACGAGTTTCCGAAATACCAGAAAATATTTTTTCACCCCATCTTGATGATACTTGGTGGTAATGATCAGTACACAAATCCCACTTTTCTCACCAAATTTTGTTCTTTTAGGTTGAAGCGTTCGTCTACAGTAGCAGTTTTTATATTTACGTTTCCCTCTGTTCTCTCCTATATAGATAGATGAAATTGGAACTCTAAATCCAACATGGTTCGAAGTAGCTCTTTGAAACTTGATAAAATAAAGGAGTTCTCAGTTTTGTCTCTATGGTTTGTTACCTCTTCACGTAGCCCAAGGCACAGACTGTGGAAAATCAATTTCATTGAGAGGGGTTGCCAAGCTTCTAAGAATTAACGAGTTTCCGAAATACCAGCAAGTATTTTTTCACCCAAACTTGATGATACTTGGTGCTTATGATCAGTACACAAATCCCACTTGGCTCACCAAATTTTGTTCTTCTAGGTTGAAGCGTTCGTCTACAGTAGCAGTTTTTATATTTAGGTTTCCCTCTGTTCTCTAGTATATAGATAGATGAATTTGAAACTCTAAATCCAACATGGTTCGTAGTAGCTCTGGAAACTTGACAAAATAAAGGAGTTCTCAGATTTGTCACTATGGTTTGTTTCCTCTTCAAGTAGCCCTGAGCACAGATTGTGGAAAAGCACTTTCATCGAGAGGGGTTGCCAAGCTTCTAAGAATTAACGAGTTTCCAAATTTCCAGCAAATTTTTTTTACCCAATCTTGATGATACTTGGTGGTAATGATCAGTACACAAATCCCACTTGGCTCACCAAATTTTGTTCTTCTAGGTTAAAGCGTTCGTCTACAGTAGCAGTTTTTATATTTAGGTTTCCCTCTGTTCTCTCCTATATAGATAGATGAATTTGGAACTCTAAATCCAACATGGTTCGTAGTAGCTCTTGGAAACCTGACAATATAAAGGAGTTCTCAGTTTTGACTCTATGGTTTGTTTCCTCTTCATAGCCCTAGGCACAGACTGTGGAAAACCAATTTCATCGAGAGGGGTTGCCAAGCTTCTAAGAATAACGAGTTTCCGATATACCAGCAAATATTTTTTCACCCAATCTTGATGATACTTGGTGGTAATGATCAGTACACAAGTCCTACTTGGCTCACCAAATTTTGTTCTTCTGGGTTAAAGCGTTCGTCTACAGTAGCAGTTTTTATATTTAGGTTTTCCTCTGCTCTCTCCTATATAGATAGATGAATTTGGAACTCTAAATCCAACATGGTTCGTAGTAGCTCTTTGAAACTTGACAAAATAATGAGTTTTTAGTTTTGTCTCTATGGTTTCTTTCCTCTTCAAGTAGTCCTAGGCACAAACTGTGGAAAAGCAATTTCATTGATAGCGGTTGCCAAGCTTCTAAGAATTAACGAGTTTCCGAAATACCAGCAAATATTTTTTCACCCAAACTTGATGATACTTGGTGGTAATGATCAGAACACAAATCCCACTTGGCTCACCAAATTTTGTTCTTCTAGGTTGAAGCATTCGTGTACAGTATCAGTTTTTATATTTAGGTTTCCCTCTTTTATCTCCTATATAGATAGATGAATTTGGAACTCTAAATCCAACATGGTTCGTAGTAGCTTTTTGAAACTTGACAAAATAAAGGAGTTCTCTGTTTTAACTCTATGGTTTGTTTCCTCTTCAAGTAGCCTTAGGCACAGACTGAGGAAAAGCACTTTCATTGAGAGGGGTTGCCAAGCTTCTAAGAAATAATGAGTTTCCGAAATACGAGCAAACACTTTTTCACCCAATCTTGATGATACTTGGTGGTAATGATCAGTACATAAATCCCACTTGGCTCACCAAATTTTGTTCTTCTAGGTTGAAGCGTTCGTCTACAGTAGCAGTTTTAATATTTAGGTTTCCCTCTGTTCTCTCCTATATACATAGATGAATTTGGAACTCTAAATCCAACATGGTTCTTAGTAGCTCTTGGAAACTTGACAGTATAAAGGAGTTCTCAGTTTTGTCTCTATGGTTTGTTTCCTTTTCATAGCCCTAGGCACAGACTGTGGAAAAGCACTTTCATCGAGAGGGGTTGCCAAGCTTCTAAGAATTAACGAGTTTCCGATATACCAGCAAATATTTTTTCACCCAATCTTGATGATACTTGGTGGTAATGATCAGTACACAAATCCCACTTGGCTCACCTAATTTTGTTCTTCTAGGTTAAAGCGTTCGTCTACAGTAGCAGTTTTTATATTTAGGTTTCCCTCTGCTCTCTCCTATATAGATAGATGAATATGGAACTCGAAAACCAACACGGTTCGTAGTAGCTCTTTGAAACTTGACAATATAAGGAAATCTCAGTTTTGTCTCTATGGTTTGTTTCCTCTTCAAGTAGCCTTAGGCACAGACTGTGGAAAAGCAATTTCATTGAGAGGGGTTGCCAAGCTTCTAAGAATTAACGAGTTTCCGAAATACCAGCAAATATTTTTTCTCCCAAACTTGATGATACTTGGTGGTAATCATCAGTACACAAATCCCACTTGGCTCACCAAATTTTGTTCTTCTAGGTTGAAGCGTTCGTCTACAGTAGCAGTTTTTATATTTAGGTTTCCCTCTGCTCTCTCTTATATAGATAGATGAATTTGGAACTCTAAATCCAAAATGGTTCGTAGTAGCTCTTGGAATCTTGACAAAATAAAGGAGTTCTCAGTTTTGTCTCTATGTTTGTTTCCTCTTCAAGTAGCCCTAGGCACAGACTGGAAAAGAAATTTCATTGAGAGGGGTTGCCAAGCTTCTAAGAATTAACGAGTTTCCGAAATACCAGGAAATATTTTTTCACCCAATCTTGATGATACTTGGTGGTAATGATCAGCACACAAATCCCACTTGGCTCACCTAATTTTGTTCTTCTAGGTTGATGCGTTCTTCTACAGTATCAGTTTTTATATTTAGGTTTCCCTCTTTTATCTCCTATATAGATAGATGAATTTGGAACTCTAAATCCAACATGGTTCGTAGTAGCTATCTGAAACTTGACAAAATAAAGGAGTTCTCAGTTTTGTCTATATGGTTTGTTTCCTCTTCCATTAGCCCTAAGCAAAAACTGTAGAAAAGCACTTTTATTGAAAGGGGTTGCCAAGCTTACAACTTATTACGAGATTCCGAAATACCAGCAAATATTTTTTCACCCAATCTTGATGATACTTGGTGGTAATGATCAGTACACAAATCCCACTTGGCTCACCAAATTTTGTTCTTCTAGGTTGAAGCGTTCGTCTACAGTAGCAGTTTTTATATTTAGGTTTCCCTCTGTTCTCTCCTATATAGATAGATGAATTTGGAACTCTAAATCCAACATGGTTCGTAGTAGCTCTTGGAAAATGACAAAATAAAGGAATTCTCAGTTTTGTCTCTATGGTTTGTTTCCTCTACAAGTAGCCCTAGGCACAGACTGTGAAAAAGCACTTTCATTGACAGGGGTTGCCAACCTTCTAAGAATTAACGAGTTTCCGAAATACCAGCAAATATTTTTTCACCCAATCTTGATGGTACTTGGTGGTAATGATCAGTACACAAATCCCAGTTGGCTCACCAAATTTTGTTCTTCTAGGTTGAAGCGTTCGTCTACAGTAGCAGTTTTTATATTTAGGTTTCCCTCTGTTCTCTCCTATATAGATAGATGAATTTGGAACTCTAAATCCAACATGGTTCGTAGTAGCTCTTGGAAACTTGACAATATAAAGGAGTTCTCATTTTGTCTCTATGGTTTGTTACCTTTTCAAGTAGCCCTAGACACAGACTGTGGAAAAGCACTTTCATCGAGAGGGGTTGCCAAGCTTCTAAGAATTAATGAGTTTCCGATATACGAGCAAACACTTTTTCACCCAATCTTGATGATACTTGGTGGTAATGATCAGTACACAAATCCCACTTGGCTCAACAAATTTTGTTCTTCTAGGTTGAAGCGTTCGTCTACAGTAGCAGTTTTTATATTTAGGTTTCCCTCTGCTCTCTCCTATATAGATAGATGAATTTGGAACTCTAAATCCAACATGGTTCGTAGTAGCTCTTGGAAACTTGACAATATAAAGGAGTTCTTAGTTTTGTCTCTATGGTTTTTTTCATTTTCAAGTAGCCCAAGGCACAGACTGTGGAAAAGCACTTTCATCGAGAGGGGTTGACAAGCTTCTAAGAATTAACGAGTTTCCGAAATACCAGCAAATATTTTTTCACCCAATCTTGATGATACTTGGTGGTAATGATCAGTACACAAATCCCACTTGGCTCACCAAATTTTGTTCTTCTAGGTTGAAGCGTTCGTCTACAGTAGCAGTTTTTATATTTAGGTTTCCCTCTGCTCTCTCCTATATAGATTGATGAATTTGGAACTCTAAATCCAACATGGTTCGTAGTAGCTCTTGGAAACTTGACAAAATAAAGGAGATCTCAGTTTAGTCTCTATGGTTTGTTTCCTCTTCAAGTAGCCCTAGGCACAGACTGTGGAAAAGCAATTTCATTGAGAGGGGTTGCCAAGCTTCTAAGAATTAACGAGTTTCTGAAATACCAGCAAATATTTTTTCACCAAATCTTGATTTTACTTGGTGGTAATGGTCAGTACACAAATCCCACTTGGCTCACCAAATTTTGTTCTTCTAGGTTGAAGCGTTCGTCTACAGTAGCAGTTTTTATATTTAGGTTTCCCTCTGCTCTCTCCTATATAGATAGATGAATTTGGAACTGTAAATCCAACATGGTTCGTAGTAGCTCTTGGAAACTTGACAAAATAAAGGAGTTCTCAGTTTTCTCTCTATGTATGTTTCCTCTTCAAGTAGCCTCAGGCACAGACTGTGGAAAAGCAATTTCATCGAGAGGGGTTGCCAAGCTTCTAAGAATTAACGAGTTTCCGAAATACCAGGAAATATTTTTTCACCCAATCTTGATGATACTTGTTGGTAATGATCAGTACACAAATCCCACTTGGCTCACCAAATTTTGTTCTTCTAGGTTGATGCGTTCTTCTACAGTATCAGTTTTTATATTTAGGTTTCCCTCTTTTATCTCCTATATAGATAGATGAATTTGGAACTCTAAATCCAACATGGTTCGTAGTAGCTATCTGAAACCTGACAAAATTATGGAGTTCTCAGTTTTGTCTCTATGGTTTGTTTCCTCTTCCAGTATCCCTAAGCAAAAACTATAGATACGCACTTTTATTGAAAGGGGTTGCCAAGCTTACAACTTATTACGAGTTTCCGAAATACCAGCAAATATTTTTTCACCCAATCTTGATGATACTTGGTGGTAATGATCAGTACACAAATCCCACTTGGCTCACCAAATTTTGTTCTTCAAGGTTGAAGCGTTCGTCTACAGTACCAGTTTTTATATTTAGGTTTCCCTCTGTTCTCTCCTATATAGATAGATGAATTTGGAACTCTAAATGAACATGGTTCGTAGTAGCTCTTGGAAAATGACAAAATAAAGGAGTTCTCAGTTTTGTCTCTATGGTTTGTTTCCTCTTCAAGTAGCCCTAGGCACAGACTGTGGAAAAGCACTTTCATTGACAGGGGTTGCCAACCTTCTAAGAATTAACGAGTTTCCGAAATACCAGCAAATATTTTTTCACCCAATCTTGATGATACTTGGTGGTAATGATCAGCACTCAAATCCCACTTGGCTCACCAAATTTTGTTCTTCTAGGATGAAGCGTTCGTCTACAGTAGCAGTTTTTATATTTAGGTTTCCGTCTGCTCTCTCCTATATAGATAGATGAATTTGGAACTCTAAATCCAACATGGTTCGTAGTAGCTCTTGGAAACTTGACAAAATAAAAAAGTTCTAGGTTTTGTCTCTATGTTTGTTTCCTTTTCAAGTAGCCCTAGGCACAGACTGTGGAAAAGCAATTTCATAGAGAGGGGTTGCCAATCTTCTAAGAATTAACGAGTTTCGAAATACCAGCAAATATTTTTTCACCCAATCTTGATGATACTGGGTGTTAATGATCAGTACACGAATCCCAGTTGGCTCACCAAATTTTGTTCTTCTAGTTTGAAGCGTTCGTCTACAGTAGCAGTTTTTATATTTAGGTTTCCCTCTACTCTCTCCTATTTAGATAGATGAATTTGGAACTCTAAATCCAACATGGTTCGTAGTAGCTCTTGGAAACTTGACAAAATAAAGGATTTCTAGGTTTTGTCTCTATGTTTGTTTCCTTTTCAAGTAGCCCTAGGCACAGACTGTGGAAAAGCAATTTCATCGAGAGGAGTTGCCAATCTTCTAAGAATTAACGAGTTTCCGAAATACCAGCAAATATTTTTTCACCCAATCTTGATGATACTTGGTGGTAATGATCAGTACACAAATCCCACTTGGCTCACCAAATTTTGTTCTTCTAGGTTGAAGCGTTCGTCTACAGTAGCAGTTTTTATGTTTAGGTTTCCCTCTGCTCTCTCCTATATAGATAGATGAATTTGGAACTCGAAAACCAACATGGTTCGTAGTAGCTCTTTGAAACTTGACAAAATAAAGGAGTTCTCAGTTTTGTCTCTATGTTTGTTTCCTCTTCAAGTAGCCCTAGGCACAGACTGTGGAAAAGCAATTTCATTGAGTGCGTTTGCAAGCTTCTAAGAATTAACGAGTTTCCGAAATACCAGCAAATATTTTTTCACACAATCTTGATGATACTTGGTGGTAATGATCAGTACACTAATCCCACTTGGCTCACCAAATTTTGTTCTTCTAGGTTGAAGCGTTCGTCTACAGTATCAGATTTTATATTTAGTTTCCCTCTGTTCTCTCCTATAGAGATAGATTAATTTGGAACTCTAAATCCAACATGGTTCGTAGTAGCTCATTGAAACTTGACAAAATAAAGGAGTTCTCAGTTTTGTCTCTCTGGTTTGTTTCCTCTTCCAGTAGCCCTAAGCAAAAACTGTGGAAAAACACTTTTATTGAAATTGGTTGCCAAGCTTACAACTTATTACAAGTTTCCAAATACCAGCAAATATTTTTTCACCCAATCTTGATGATACTTGGTGGTAATGATCAGTACACAAATCCACTTGGCTCACCAAATTTGTTCTTCTAGGTTGAAGCGTTCGTCTACAGTAGCAGTTTTTATATTTAGGTTTCCCTCTGCTCTCTCCTATATAGATAGATGAATTTGGAACTCTAAATCCAACATGGTTCGTAGTAGCTCTTTGAAACTTGACAAAATAAAGGAGTTCTCAGTTTTGTCTCTATGGTTTCTTTCCTCTTGAAGTAGCCCTAGACACAGACTGTGGAAAAGCACTTTCATTGAGAGGGGTTGCCAAGCTTCTAAGAATTAATGAGTTTCCAAAATACGAGCAAACACTTTTTCACCCAATCTTGATGATACTTGGTGGTAATGATCAGTACATAAATCCCACTTGGCTCACCAAATTTTGTTCTTCTAGGTTGAAGCGTTCGTCTACAGTATCAGTTTTTATATTTAGGTTTCCCTATTTTCTCTCCTATATAGATAGATTTATTTGGAACTCTAAATCCAACATGGTTCGTAGTAGCTCTTTGAAACTTGACAAAATAAAGGAGTTGTCATTTTTGTCTCTATGGTTTGTTTCCTCTTCCAGTAGCCCTAAGCAAAAACTGTGGAAAAGAACTTTTATTGAAAGGGGTTGCCAAGCTTACAACTTATTACAAGTTTCCGAAATTCCAGCAAATATTTTTTCACCCAATCTTGATGATACTTGGTGGTAATGATCAGTACACAAATCCCACTTGGCTCACCAAATTTTGTTCTTCTAGGTTGAAGCGTTCGTCTACAGTAGCAGTTTTTATATTTAGGTTTCCCTCTGCTCTCTCCTATATAGATAGATGAATTTGGAACTCTAAATCCAACATGGTTTGTAGTAGCTCTTTGAAAATTGACAAAATAAAGGAGTTCTCAGTTTTGTCTCAAAGGTTTGTTTCCTCTTCAAGTAGCCTAGACACAGACTGTGGAAAAGCACTGTCATTGAGAGGGGTTGCCAAGCTTCTAAGAATTAATGAGTTTCCGAAATACGAGCAAACACTTTTTCACCCAATCTTGATGATACTTGGTGGTAATGATCAGTACATAAATCCCACTTGGCTCACCAAATTTTGTTCTTCTAGGTTGAAGCGTTCGTCTACAGTATCAGTTTTTATATTTAGGTTTCCCTCTTTTCTCTCCTATATAGATAGATTTATTTGTAACTCTAAATCCAACATGGTTCGTAGTAGCCCTTTGAAACTTGACAAAATAAAGGAGTTCTCAGTTTTGTCTCTATGGTTTGTTTTCTCTTCCAGTAGCCCTAAGCAAAACTGTGGAAAAGAACTTTTATTGAAAGGGGTTGCCAAGCTTACAACTTATTACAAGTTTCCGAAATACCAGCAAATATTTTTTCACCCAATCTTGATGATACTTGGTGGTATTGATCAGTACACAAATCCCACTTGGCTCACCAAATTTTGTTCTTCTAGGTTGAAGCGTTCGTCTACAGTAGCAGTTTTTATATTTAGGTTTCCCTCTGCTCTCTCCTATATAGATAGATGAATTTGGACCTCTAAATCCAACATGGTTCGTAGTAGCTCTTGGAAACTTGACAAAATAAAGGAGTTCTCGGTTTTATCTCTATGTATGTTTCCTCTTCAAGTAGCCCTAGGCAAAGACTGTGGAAAAGCAATTTCATTGAGAGGGGTTGCCAAGCTTCTAAGAATTATCGAGTTTCCGAAATACCAGCAAATATTTTTTCACCCAATCTTGATGATACTTGGTGGTAATGATCAGTACACAAATCCCACTTGGCTCACCAAATTTTGTTGTTCTAGGTTGAAGCGTTCGTCAACAGTAGCAGTTTTTATATTTAGGTTTCCCTCTGTTCTCTCCTATATAGATAGATGAATTTGGAACTCTAAATCCAACATGGTTCGTAGTAGCTCTTGGAAACTTGACAATATAAAGGAGTTCTCAGTTTTGTCTCTATGGTTTGTTTCCTTTTCAAGTAGCCCTAGGCACAGACTGTGGAAAAGCACTTTCATCGAGAGGGGTTGCCAAGCTTCTAAGAATTAACGAGTTTCGGATATACCAGCAAATATTTTTTCACCCAATCTTGATGATACTTGGTGGTAATGATCAGTACACAAATCCCACTGGCTCACCAAATTTTGTTCTTCAAGGTTGAAGCGTTCGTCTACAGTACCAGTTTTTATATTTAGTTTTCCCTCTTGTTCTCTCCTATATAGATAGATGAATTTGGAACTCTAAATGAACATGGTTCGTAGTAGCTCTTGGAAAATGACAAAATAAAGGAGTTCTCAGTTTTGTCTCTATGGTTTGTTTCCTCTTCAAGTAGCCCTAGGCACACACTGTGGAAAAGCACTTTCATTGACAGGGTTGCCAACCTTCTAAGAATTAACGAGTTTCCGAAATACCAGCAAATATTTTTTCACCCAATCTTGATGATACTTGGTGGTAATGATCAGCACACAAATCCCACTTGGCTCACCAAATTTTGTTCTTCTAGGATGAAGCGTTCGTCTACAGTAGCAGTTTTTATATTTAGGTTTCCGTCTGCTCTCTCCTATATAGATAGATGAATTTGGAACTCTAAATCCAACATGGTTCGTAGTAGCTCTTGGAAACTTGACAAAATAAAAAAGTTCTAGGTTTTGTCTCTATGTTTGTTTCCTTTTCAAGTAGCCCTAGGCACAGACTGTGGAAAAGCAATTTCATAGAGAGGGGTTGCCAATCTTCTAAGAATTAACGAGTTTCGAAATACCAGCAAATATTTTTTCACCCAATCTTGATGATACTTGGTGTTAATGATCAGTACACAAATCCCACTTGGCTCACCAAATTTTGTTCTTCTAGTTTGAAGCGTTCGTCTACAGTAGCAGTTTTTATATTTAGGTTTCCCTCTACTCTCTCCTATTTAGATAGATGAATTTGGAACTCTAAATCCAACATGGTTCGTAGTAGCTCTTGGAACCTTGATAAAATAAAGGAGTTCTCAGTTTTGTCTCTATGTTTGTTTCCTCTTCAAGTAGCCCTAGGCAGAGACTGTGGAAAAGCAATTTCATTGAGAGGGGTTGCCAAGCTTCTAAGAATTAACGAGTTTCCGAAATACCAGCAAATATTTTTTCACCCAATCTTGATGATACTTGTGGTAATGATCAGTACACAAATCCCACTTGGCTCACCAAGTTTTTTTCTTCTAGGTTGATGCGTTCTTCTACAGTATCAGTTTTTATATTTAGGTTTCCCTCTTTATCTCCTATATAGATAGATGAATTTGGAACTCTAAATCCAACATGGTTCGTAGTAGCTATTTGAAACTTGACAAAATAAAGGAGTTCTCAGTTTTGTCTTAATGGTTTGCTTCCTCGTCCAGTAGCCCTAATCAAAAACTGTGGAAAAGAAGTTTTATTGAAAGGGGTTGCCAAGCTTACAAGAAATTACGAGTTTCCGAAATACCAGTAAATATTTTTTCACCCAATCTTGATGATACGTGGTGGTAATGATCAGTACACAAATCCCACTTGGCTCCGCAAATTTTGTTCTTCTAGGTTGAAGCGTTCGTCTACAGTAGCAGTTTATATATTTAGGTTTCCCTCTGTTGTCTCCTATATAGATAGATGAATTTGGAACTCTAAATCCAACATGGTTCGTAGTAGCTCTTGGAAACTTGACAAAATAAAGGAGTTCTCAGTTTTATCTCTATGTATGTTTCCTCTTCAAGTAGCCCTAAGCACACACTGTGGAAAAGCAATTTCATGAGAGGGGTTGCCAAGCTTCTAAGAATTATCGAGTTTCCGAAATACCAGCAAATATTTTTTCACCCAATCTTGATGATACTTGGTGGTAATGATCAGTACACAAATCCCACTTGGCTCACCAAATTTTGTTCTTCTAGGTTGAAGCGTTCGTCTACAGTAGCAGTTTTTATATTTAGGTTTCCTCTGCTCTCTCCTATATAGATAGATGAATTTGGAACTCTAAATCCAACATGGTTCTGTAGTAGCTATCTGAAACCTGACAAAATTATGGAGTTCTCAGTTTTGTCTCTATGGTTTGTTTCCTCTTCCAGTAGCCCTAAGCAAAAACTATAGATACGCACTTTTATTGAAAGGGGTTGCCAAGCTTACAACTTATTACGAGTTTCCGAAATACCAGCAAATATTTTTTCACCCAATCTTGATGATACTTGGTGGTAATGATCAGTACACAAATCCCACTTGGCTCACCAAATTTTGTTCTTCAAGGTTGAAGCGTTCGTCTACAGTACCAGTTTTTATATTTAGGTTTCCCTCTGTTCTCTCCTATATAGATAGATGAATTTGGAACTCTAAATGAACATGGTTCGTAGTAGCTCTTGAAAATGACAAAATAAAGGAGTTCTCAGTTTTGTCTCTATGGTTTGTTTCCTCTTCAAGTAGCCCTAGGCACAGACTGTGGAAAAGCACTTTCATTGACAGGGTTGCCAACCTTCTAAGAATTAACGAGTTTCCGAAATACCAGCAAATATTTTTTCACCCAATCTTGATGATACTTGGTGTTAATGATCAGTACACAAATCCCACTTGGCTCACCAAATTTTGTTCTTCTAGTTTGA